>NW_026781734.1:12500-105000 GCF_030144855.1 Hypanus sabinus | reverse complement strand
CTCGCTCTCTCTCACACATTACTCTCGACCCCTCACAGTCCTACCCCCCATTTACTCTCTCACTCATTACTCTCATCCCCTCCCAGTCCTACACCCCCTCTCTCTCTCTCTCTCTCTCTCTTTCTCTCTCTCTCTCACATTACACTCGTCACCTCCCAGTCCTACCTCCCACTCTCTCACTCACTCCTCTCGTTCCCTCCCAGTCCTACACCTCACTCTCCCTCTCTCACAACCTCTCATCCCCTCCCAGTCTTACCCCCCAATCTCTCTCTCTCACTCCTCTCGTCCCCTCCCAGTCCTACCCCCTACTCTATCACAAACTCCTCTCATCCCCTCCCAGTCCTACCTCCCACACTCTCTCTCTCACTCACTCCTCTCATCCCCTCCCAGTCCTAGAACCACACTTCCGCTCTCTCACATTCACTACAGTCGTCCCCTCCAGTCCTTATCACTCTTTCTCTCTCACTCACTCCTCTGGTCCACTCCCAGTCCTACCCCCCACTCTCTCTCTCTCTCTTACTCCTCTCGTCCCCTCCCAATCCTACCCTTCACTCTCTCTCGCACTCAGCCCACTTTATTGCTCCCTCTCTCCCCTCCCCTACTTGCCTCCTCCCTCTCCCTGACTCCCACTATCCATCCCGCGCTTTCCCCTTTCCCTCGTCCTTTCCTCACCCTCCCTCCCACTCAAAGTCCCTCTCACTATCTCTCTCTCTCTCTCTCTCTCTCTCTCTCTCTCTCTCTCTCTCTCTCTCTCTCTCTCTCTCTCTCTCTCTCTCTCTCTCTCTCTCTCTCCCCCACTCACTACCTCTCTCCATCTTTCCCAGTGCCCATCAACAGCTCATGATCGACCATGAAAGGAGTTGTGGGAGCCGAAAAGGAACGTGTGTTGCGGAATGCCGTGGGCACATCATCTCCGCTTTCTGCCCCGGATCCGGTCTCCACTGTTGTAGTTAGACACCCGAGGAGTCTACGGCGCCCGGCTCTCAGACGGTTCCAGAGAGACCCCGGAAAGTTACCCGGAAATAAAGCAGTACTGCTGAACAGTCTCAGCCGGATCGTCGACTGTTTATTCCACTCCCCGGGCTCCGACTGACCTGCCGAGTGGGCGGAGAGGGATGGGGTGGGATTAGGGAGGGGTGCGCATTGGAGGGAGGAGGGTTCCGTTACTGGGAGGGCGGAATCGGGACAAAAGGGGGTTCCGCGGGAGTTGCCCCTCTCGCTGCCGGGGGGAGCTGGAGCGGCTGTCGGCGGGAATTGCCGGGGAAAACGGGGACGGGGCCAGCGGCAGACGGGAGGGGTGGACGGGAAGGGGAGTGAGGGGCGGAGGAGTGTGGCGGGAATTCCGGAGGTGATGATGGAGGACAGGACGTGGAGAGGGGAGGGATGAGGGGTGATATGCTTGATGGACAGAGGGCCCCTGCATTCCACACACCCCGAGTGGGTTGTGAATTACACCCTTCCCTCTCCGCTCGACTCCTCCCACTATCCTTACCACCCCTCTACTTCCTCCCCTCTTCTCCCTCTCCATCCCTCTCTATCCATCTTCTCTCCTTTTTCGCTCCTTCATCCAGCTTCCTCGCTCGTTTAACACTCCCTGCCCACTCTCACCATTCCCACTCTCCACTTTCACTCTGTCTATCTCTCCCGCTCCACTCTCCCTCCTTCCCCTCTGTCTATCTCTCCCTGTCCACTCTTCCATCATCCCCACACTCCCCTAACCCTGCCCATCTCTCCCTAACATCTCTCCCTTCATCCATACACACCCTTTTCCCTCTGCTCATCTCTCCCTATCCACTCTCACTCCTTCCCCGCTCTCCACTTCCCTCCGTCCATCTCTCCCTCGCCATCTCCACTATCCCTCCTTCCGAACTCTCCCGTTTCCCATTGTCTACATCTCCCTCTCCACTTTGCCTTCATCCCCACTCTCCCTTTTCCCTCTGTCTACTCCCAACATTTTGTGGGGGTATTCCGGACGGGTGTGCAAAGGTTTGGGACAACTGTACAACTACGCCACACAGGGTTGAGTAAAGCTTTGTCATGTAGATGGGAAAGGGTCTATACTGCTTTGGGATTCAGCTGGGACTGCTGACTGATCGTGATATTTATAAATGACTGGATGAGGAAGTGGAGGAATGGGATTGTGAGTTTGCTGATGACACAAAGGTTGGAGGTGTTGTCGATAGTGTGGAGGGCTGTCGGATGTTACAGCGGGACATTGATAGGATGCAAAACTGGGCTGAGAAGTGGCAGATGGAGTTCAACCCAGAGAAGTGAGAGGTGGTTCATTTTGGTGTGTCAAATATGACGTGTCCAGTGGCATCTCACCACATAAATACGCCGGCCGTCTCGGGGGGAGCTTATTCCTGCGTGAACAGGCGCTCCTGAACGATTTGCATCCTCGGGCAACTTCCAACATGACTCCTTCCGTGAAAACCTTCGCCCTCCTCTCCATCCTGTTGGTGCTCGCTTACGTCTCGGGGGCAGATCAACGGTAAGTTCTTGCTTCAATTTTGGCTTCTCGCGTGTCGGGACCCTCGTTCCGGGCAGCGAGGGGAGGGGGGAGTTGGAGAGGGTCTGGTGGCCCGTGAGCTGTGGTGGGTCAGAGAAAGTTAATGGGAGGATAGGACTAATTAAGTACGCCGCAGTAGACGGTCGCTGAAAAGGTGGAGACTGTGAGGCCATAAGACACACCAGTAGAGATAGGCCGTTCAGCCCGTCGCCTCTGCTGCACCACTCCGCCATGGCTGATCGCGGGTTCCACTCAACCACATATACCTGTCTTGTCGCCATATCCTTTGATGTCCTGACCGATCAGGGAACTACCAATTTCTGCTTTGAGTATTCACACGGTATTGGCCTCCACAACCGCCAGTGGCACCGCGTTCGTCAGATTCACCATCCTCTGCCTGAAGGAAATTCCTCCTTTTTTTCTGAAGGGTCCTCCCTCAGATTCGCGGCTGTGAACCCCTAGTTTTGCAGATCCACCCTATCTCGTCCTTTTCAGTCGGTTTAAATGCGAGCCACACCCCCATCCCATATTCTTCTAAATCCCAGTGAGTCCGGGCTCAAAGCTGCCAATCGCTCCTCATCTGTTAACCCGTTCATTCCCTGAATCCTCCCCGTGAACCTGCTCTGCACTCTCTCCAATGACGACCCATCTCCTGCCTCTGAATTGCATTCATTCAAATGCGATACTGGTACATCCGATTGACGCTTCTCCCTCTCAGCCTGCAGTGAGAATTCAATCCTATTATGATCGCCGATCCCTAAGGGTTCCTTAGGGTGTAAACTCCCTAATGAAATCCGGATTATGACACAAAACCACAACACAGAAACAGGTCAGATTGTACAAATGTCTCCTTTATTCCTCGGAAGGTCGGAGATTAAGAGGGTATTTGAGGGGGGTGTACAGGATGATGAGGGTATAGGCTGGGTAAATGTGAGCTGGAGGGGAATTTTCTTCACTCAGAGGGCCGACAGATTGAGGGAGAGGTCGCCGGCGCCAGCACTCCGCGCCAGCCTAATTTGGAAGTTTGAGGGACATTTGTATCGGTACACGGTTTGCAGCGGTCTGGAGGGTGATGGTCCCGGGGCAGATCGAAGGCAGCAGGCGCGTTAAATGGATCAGCATCGACTGTGTGGGCCGAAGGGTCTGTGTTGTGTTGTACTTTCATTTATGACTCTCTCACCCTCTCTCTTCCCCTCCCGATCTTCCTTACACTCACTCACTCCTCTTGTCCCCTCCGAGTCCTAACACCCACTCTCTCTTACTCACTCTCTACCCTGTCCCCTCCCAGTGTTTCAGCTCTCACTCCCTCTCTCTCTCTCTCTCTCTCTCTCTCTCTCTCTCTCTCTCTCTCTCTCATCTCGTCCCCTACCAGTCCTACCCCTCACTCTCTCTCTCTCGCTCACACCTCTCGTCCACCCCCAGTCCAACCCACCACACTCTGTCACTCACTCACACTCTCGTCCCTTCCCAGTCCTACACCCAGTCTCTCGCTCACTCATCTCGTCCCCACACATCTCATCACCTCCCAGTCCTAACCCCCACTCTCCGACACTCACACACTCCTCTCATCCCCACTCAGGCTTACACCACCACTCAATCTCTCACACACTCGTTTCGTCCCCTCCAGTCCTACCCCCAATATTTCTCTCTCACTCACTCCTCTCGTCCCTTCCCAGTCATTCGCCCCACTCTCACCTTCTCTTACTCCTTTCGTCCCCTCCCAGTCCTACACCAATACTCTCTCTCTCACTCAATCCACTCGACCCCTCCAGTTCTACCCCAATATTTCTCTCTCACTCACTCCTCTCGTCCCTTCCCAGTCCTACGCCATACTCTCAACTTCTCGCAGTCATCTCGTCCCCTCCCTGCCCAACTCCCACACTCTCACTCCTCTCCTCCCCTCCCAGTTCTACCCGCTACTCTCTCTCATACTCTCCTCTCGTCCCCTCCCAGTCGGACCCCCAAATCTCACTGACTCCTCTCGTCCCCTCCCAGTCCTACAGCCCACTCTCCCTCACTCACTCCTCTCGTCCCCTCTCAGTCCTACCCCCCTCTCTCTCTCACTTCACTAGACCCCATCCCGCCCCACCGCTCACTATCTCTCGCTCACTCCTCTCATCCCTTCCCAGTCATACCCCCACACTTCAAATCTCTCACTCACACCTCTCGTCCACTCCCAGTCCTACCGTCCACTCTCTCTGTCTCTCTCCACTACCCACCACCAGTCCTTCCCCCCACTATCTGTCTCTCACTCCTCATCCCCTCCCAGTCCTACCCCCGCACTCCCAATATCTCACTCACTCCTCTCGTCCACTCCCAGTCCTGCCCCCAATCTCTATCACACTCACTCCTCTCGTCCCCTCTCAGTCCTACCCCCACTCTCTCTCTCACTCCACTCGTCCCCTCCCAGTCCTACCCCCACTCTCTCACTCACTTCACTCGTGCCCTCCCAGTCCTACCCCCACTCTCTCTCTCACTCACTCCTCTCGTCCACTGCCAGTCCTACCCGCACTGTCTCACTCACTTCACTCGTGCCCTCCCAGTCCTACCCCCACTCTCTCTCACTCACTCCTCTCGTCCACTGCCAGTCCTACCCGCACTGTCTCACTCACTTCACTCGTGCCCTCCCAGTCCTACCCCCATTCTCTCTCTCACTCCACTCGTGCCCTCCCAGTCCTACCCCCACTCTCTCTCTCACTACACTCGTGCCCTCCCAGTCCTACCCCCACTCTCTCTCACACTCAGTCATCTTGTCCCTTCCCAGTACTCACCCCCACTCTCTCTCTCACTCACTCCTCTCGTCCACTGCCAGTCCTACCCGCATTGTCTCACTCACTTACTCCATCCCGTACTCTCTAACTTTCCCTCGTCCTCTTTCCTCACCCTCTCTCCCACTCACAGTTCCTCTCACTATCTCTCTCTCTCTCTGTCTCTCTCTCTCTCTCCCACTCACGAACTCTCTCCATCTCTCCCAGTTCCCGTCACAGAATCTTGTACCGCCATGGATTGAAATGTCGTGTCGTTGGAGGACGTGTACTGCGGAATGCCCCGGGCGCGTCATCCGCGACGCTGACTGCCCCAGAACCGATCTCCACTGCTGTGTTTAGACCCCCGAGGAGTCTCCGGCGCCCGGCTCTCTCAGACGGTTCCAGAGAGACCCCCGGCCTCCCGGCCTCGCGGAGGGGGCCAGCGGCAGACGGGAGTGGTGGACGGGAAGGGGAGTCTCAGCCGGATCGTCGACTGTTTATTCCACTCCACGGGCTCCGCCTGACCTGCCGAGTGGGCGGAGAGGGACGGGGGTGGGGTTAGGGAGGGGTGCGAATTGGAAGGAGGAGGGTTCCATTACTGGCAGGGCGGAATTGGGACAAAATGGGGTTGCGCGGGAGTTGCCCCTCTCGCTGCAGGGGGAGCTGGAGCGGCTGTCGGCGGGAATTGCCTGGAAGTCGGGGACGGGGCCAGAGGCAGACGGGAGTGTTGGACGGGGAGTGAGGGGTGAAGGAGTGTGGAGGAAATTCCGGGGGTGATGATGCAGGAGAGGACGGGGAGAGGGGAGGAAGGAGGAGGGATGAGAGGTGATTTGGTTGACGGACTGAGGTCACCGGCATTCCACCCACCCCAAGTGGGTGTGAATTACACCCTTCCCTCTCCGCTCGACTCCTCCCTCTATCCTTACCACCCTCTACTTCCTCCCCTCTTCTCCCTCTCCATCCCTCTCTACCCATCTTCTCTCTTTTTTTTCTCCTTCACCCCCCTCCTCGCTCGTCTCTTTCTCCACTCTTCTTTCAACCGCCCCGCTCCCAACTCTCTCTGTCTTTCTCGCCCGTCACCCTTCCACCCCATTCAGTCCCTTTAAACCCTCTCTTTCGAACTCTCTCCTCTCCCCTGCTTCCCCTTTCGCTTTACCCCACTGTCTCCCCCCTACATCTCTCCCCTCCGGCATTTCAACCTTGTATCACGATTCCCCATCCCTCTCTTCATCTCCCTCTAACCTTCCCCTTTCTGCACACCCTTTCCCCTTCAGGACAGAGGGGTCATAACCAAATGACCACACAACACAATCAGAAAGCAACAGAATCAGAAATCTGAAAGTTTGTCTGCTGCAGCTGCTCAGTCTCCCTCTCTCTCTCTCTCTCTCTCTCTCTCTCTCTCAACTCTCTCTCTCTCTCTCTCTCTCTCTCTCTCTCTCTCTCTCTCTCTCCCTCTCTCTCTCTCGCTCTCTCTCTCTCTCTCTCTCTCTCTCTCTCTCTCTCTCACTCTCTCTCCCCCCTCTCTCTCTCCCCCTCCCCCTCTCTCTCTCTCTCTCCACTCTCTCTCTCCGCCCCCCTCTCTCTCTCTCCCCCTCCCTCCCTCCCTCTCTCTCTCTCTCTCTCTCTCTCTCTCTCTCTCTCCTCTCTCTCTCTCTCTCTCTCTCTCTCTCCACTCTCTCTCTCCCCCCTCCCTCTCTCTCTCTCCAACAAATTACAATACAACCGCAACTACGCAGCACACATGAACTGAACTGAACTCTATATTCTGTTATGACAATTCATTTCACTCCTAGACATTGATAGAGCTCGTTATTGTTCATTATTATTCCTACACTTCTGGGTTTATTACTGCTAACCTGTTTTATATGTATATTTGCATTCTTGATGCTGTATTGTGTAGTTTACTATTAAACACCTTCAGTTTTCGGTATCACCAGACTCCAACGGGTTCTTCTATTTCTGCTGCTCTGTAAACCCAGTTACGGGGTACGGAACATCCCTATAATTCGCTGACCAGACTGTACATAATACTCCAATTTCGGCCTTACCAATGCCTTGTACAATTTTAACAGTACATCCCAACTTCTGTACTCAATGCTGTGATTTATAAAGGCCAGCGTTCCAAAAGCCTTCTTCGCCACCCTATCTACATGAGACTTCCACCTTCAGGGGAACTATGCACTGTTATTCTAGATCTCTTTGTTCCTCTGCATTCCTCAATGCCCTGTATGTTCTATTTGGATTATTCCTGCCAAAATGTAGAACCTCACACTTCTCAGCATTAAACTCCATCTGCCAACGTTCAGCCCATTCTTCTAACCGGCATAAATCTCCCTGCAAGCTTTGAAAACCCACCTCGTTATCCACAACACCTTCCTACCTTAGTATCAACGGCATACTTACTAATCCAATTTACCACCCCATTCATCCAGGTCATTAATGTGTATGACAAACAACATTGAACCCAGTACAGATCCCTGAGACACCCCGCTAGTCACCGGCCTCCAGCCAGATAAACAATTATCCACCACTACTCTCTGGCATCTCCATCTGGCCACTGTTGAATCCATTTTATTACTCCAGCATTAATACCTAACGACTGAACCTTCTTAACTAACCTTCCATGTGGAACTTTGTCAAAGGCTTTGCTGAAGACCATATAGACTACATCCACTGCCTTACCCTCGTCAACATTCCTCGTAACTTCTTCAAAAAATTCAATAAGGTTTGTCAGACATGACCTTCCATGCGCAAATCCATGCTGGCTACTTCTAATCAGATCCTGTCTATCCAGATAATTATAAATACTATCTCTAAAAATACTTTCCATTAATTTATCCACCACTGATGTCAAATTGACAGGTCTATAATTGCTAGGCTTCCTTCTAGAACCCTTTTTAAAAAATTGAAACACATGAGCAATACGCCAATCCTCCGGCACAATCCCCGTTTCTAATGACATATTAAAGATCTCCGTCAGAGCTCCTGCTATTTCTAAACAAACTTCCCTCAAGGTCCTGGGGAATATCCTGTCCGGACCCGGAGATTTATCCACTTTTAAATTTCTTAAAAGCGCCAGTACTTCCACCTCTTTAATTGTCATAGGTTCCATAACTTCCTTACTTGTTTCCCAAATCTTACACAATTCAATATCTTTCTCCTTAGTGAATACCGAAGAGAGGAAATCGTTCAAAATATTTCCCATCTCTCTCGGCTCCACACCTAGCTGACCACCCTGATTCTCTAAGGGACCAATTTTATCCCTCACTATCCTCTTGCTTTTAATATAACTGTAGAAACCTTTCGGATTTACTTTCACCTTATTTGCCAAACCAACCTCGTATCTTCTTTTAGAATTTCTAATCTCTTTCTTAAGATTCCTTTTACATTCTTTATATTCCTCCAGCAATTCCTTTACTCCATGCTGCCTATAACTATTGTAGACATCCCTCTTTTTCCGAAACAAGTTTCTAATATCCCTTGAAAACCATGGTGCTTTCAAACCTTTAACCTTTCCTTTCAACCTAACAGGAACATAAAGAATTTGTACCCTCATAATTTCACCCTTAAATGACCTCCACTTCTCCATTACATCCTTCCCATAAAACAACTTGACCCAATGCACTCACTCTAAATCCCATCGCATCTCCTCAAAGTTAGCCTTTCGCCAATCAAAAATCTCAACTCTAAGTCCAGTCCTGTCCTTCTCCATAATTATATTGAAGCTAATGCTATTGTGATCACTGGACCCGAAGTGCTCCCCAACATATACATCTGTCAGCTGACCTATCGCATTCGCTAACTGGAGATCCAACACTGCCCCTTCTCTCGTCTGTACCTCTATGTATTGTTGTAAAAAACTATCCTGCACAATTTTACAAACTCCAAACCATCCAGCCCTTTTACAGAATGAGCTTCGCAGTCGACGTGTGGAAAATTAAAATCTCCCACAATCACCACCTTGTGTTTACAACAAATATCTGCTATCTCCTTACACATTTGCTCTTCCAACTCACGAGCCCCATTAGCTGGCCTATAAAAGACTCCTATCTGTGTCACTACACCTTTCCCATTCCTCAATTTCACCCAAATAGCGTCCCTGCAGGAGCTCTCTAATCTATCCTTCTAAAGCACCGCCATAAGATTTTCTCGGACAAGCAATGCAACACCTCCTCCCCTGGCCCCTCCTACTCTATTACACCTGAAGCAACTAAATCCAGGAATATTTAGTTGCCAATCACACCCTTCCTGCAACCATGTTTCACTAAAAGCTACAACATCATAATTCAAGGTATCAATCCACGCTTTAAGCTCATCGACCTTTCTTACAATGCTCCTAGCATTAAAATAGATACATTAAAGATACTCTCCACCCCCTCCTCTCTTTTCATCCTTAAAAATGCATTCAGATTTATTATCATTTTCTTTATTCTCCCCTACATCTTCGGGCTGAGCGCATCCCTTCTCCATCACCTGCATTTCCTCCCTCACACACTGTCTATTTACTTGCTCTACTGGTGAAATAACTTCCTCTCCCATAGTTCCCTCAAATTGATTCCCGCACCCCCCCCCCCCATCCTACTACTTCAAAGTCTGCCCTGTAGCCCTTGCAAACTACCATCCGGGACTCCCAATCACCTCCACAGAACCGCCTGTCTGAACCCCTGACTAAAAGAGACGATACCCCTTGACAATAAGTACTCCTGTTTGAGTGCTGTTGTGGTGTGGGCGACGCTGCCTACCTGGGGGCCTACCTCCGGCACAGAGTCCGGCCCTGTAGCTCAGAAGGGTAGGGAAAGGAAGAGGAAGGCAGTAGTGATAGGGGACTCTATAGTGAGGGGGTCAGAGAGGCGATTCTGTGGACACAGTCGGGAGACCCGGATGGTAGTTTGCCTCCCTGGTGCCAGGGTTCGGGATGTATCTGATCGCGTCCAAATATCCTGAAGTGGGAGGGTGAGCAGCCAGAGGACGTGGTATATTTAGGGAGTTAGGAAGGCAGTTGAGAAGAAGGACCACAAAGGTAGTAATCTGGGGATTACTTCCTGTGCCACGCGACAGGGAGAGTAGGAATGGAATGAGGTGGAGGATAAATGAGTGGCTGAGGGATTGGAGCAGGGGGCAGGGATTCAAGTTTCTGGATCATTGGGTCCTCTTCTAGGGCAGGTGTGACCTGTACTAAAAGGACGGGTTACACTTGAATCTCAGGGGGACCAATATCCGGGCGGGGAGATTTGCTAAGGCTACTGGGGTGACTTTAAACTGGAATGGTTCGGGGGGGGAATCAATTTGAAGAGACTAGGGGAGAGGAGGTTAGTTCACAAATAGGGAAAGCTGGTAGACAGCGTGTGAGGGAGGATAGGCAGGTGATAGAGAAGGGGAGCGCTCAGACCGAAGATGCAGGGGAGAAGGAGGAAAAAGTTAATAAAGTTGATCGCATCGTCAGTGATAAACAGAGAGGGGGAAGTGGAAAGTTTTTTAAATGCATCTGTTTTAATGCTCGGAGCTTTGTAAGAAAGGTGGATGAGCTTAGAGCATGGATTGATACCTGGAATTATGATGTGGTAGCTATTAGTGAAACATGGTTGCAGGAGGGGTGTGACTGGCAACTAAATATTCCTGGATTTCGTTGCTTCGGATGTGATAGAATCAGAGGGACAAGAGGGGGAGGTGTTGCATTGCTTATCAGAGAAAATATTACAGCGGTGCTCTGGCAGGATAGATTAGAGGGCTCAGCTAGGGAGACTATTTGGTGGAATTGAGTAATAGGAAAGGTGTAGTAACACTTATAGGGGTGTATTATTGTCCACCTAATGGGAAACAAGAATTGGAGGAGCAAATCTGCAAAGAGCTCGCAGATATTTGTAGTAAGCACAGGGCTGTGATTGTGGGAGATATTAATTTTCCACACATAGACTGGGAAGCCCATACTGTAAAAGGGATGGATGGTCTGGAGTTTGTAAAATGTGTGCGGGATAGTTTTTTGTAGCAATACATAGAGGTACCAACTAGAGAAGGGGCAGTGTTGGATCTCCTGTTAGGGAATGAGATAGGTCAGGTGACGGAGGTATGTGTTGGGGAGCACTTCGGGTCCAGTGATCGCAATACCATTAGTTTCAATATAATTATGGAGAAGGATAGGACTGGACCCAGGGTTGAGATTTTTGATTGGAGAAAGGCTAACTCTGAGGAGATGCGAAAGGAATTAGAAGGAGTGGATTGGGACAATTTGTTTTAGGCGAAGGATGTAATAGAGAAATGGAGGTCATTTAAAGGTGAAATTTTGATGGTACAGAATCTTTATGTTCCTGTTAGGATGAATGGAAAGGTTAAAAGTTTGAGAGCGTCATGGTTTTCAAGTGATATTGGAAATTTGGTTAGGAAAAAGAGGGAGATCTATAATAAATATAGGCAGCGTGGAGTATATGAGGTGCTCGAGGAATATAAAGAATGTAAAAAGAATATTAAGAAAAAATTAGAAAAGCTAAAAGAAGATACGAGGTTGCTTTGGCAAGTAAGGTGAAATTAAATCCGAAGGGTTTCTACAGTTATATTAATAGCAAAAGGATAATGAGGGATAAAATTGGTCCCTTAGAGAATCACAGTGGACAGCAATGCGTGGAGCTGAAAGAGATGGGGGAGATTTTGAACAATTTCTTTTCTTCAGTATTCACTAAGGAGAAGGGTATTGAATTGTGTCAGGTAAGGGAACCACACAGGGAACTTATGGAAACTATAACAATTAAAGAGTGGGAAGTACTGGCAGTATTAAGAAATATAAAAGGGATAAATCTCCGGATCCTGACAGGATATTCCCTATGGCCTTGAGGGATGTTGGTGTAGAAATAGCAGGGGCTCTGACAGAGATATTTCAAAAGTCATTGGAAATGGGGATGATGCCGGAGGATTGGCGTATTGCTCATGTGGTTCTATTGTTTAAAAAGGGTTCTAAGAGTAAAGCAAGCAATTGTAGGCCTGTCGGTTTGATGTCAGTGGTGTGTAAATTAATGGAAAGTATTCTTAGAGATGGTATATATAATTATCTGGATAGACAGGGTCTGATTAGGAACAGTCAGCATGGATTTGTGCGTGGAAGTTCATGTTTGTCAAATCTTATTGAATTTTTTGAAGAGGGTACTAGGAAATTGATGAGGGTAAAGCAGTGGGTATTGTCTATATGGACTTCAGTAGGGCCTTTGACAAGTTTCCACACGGAAGATTAGTTAGGAAGGTTCAGTCTTCTCTTTTCCAATCTTTTTATTATTATTAATAATATGAACAAAATACAATTGATATATTAATAAAGGGATTACAAACATACAAATTCCCATCGCACATGAAAGAATACATAAGCAATGATTACAGTATAAATGGGTATTCCCAAAGCATGAACGATATGAACAGTATATATATGAACAAGGTACATCTAGATATTTCATAATATATAATATAAAAGAAAAAAGAAAAGAAATAAAATGATATGCAAAAATAACTAAACTACTAATCTAATAGCTAATAAAGAAGAAAAAAAAACAAAAAAAGGAAAAAAGAAAGAAAAACTAGAAAAAAGGGCTGTTTATAATATCTCACAAGAATACATAATCATCAGTGTCGTCAACTCCGATCCTCTGAACACAAATAAGATTAAACCTGGAAAAACAAATAGGTTTGGAACAGGGTCATATTACATCAAATGAACATATTGAATAAATGGTCTCCATATCTTTTCAAATTTAATAGAAGTATCAAATGCACCACTTCTAATTTTTTTTTCTAAATTTAAACATTACATAGCTTGAGAAAACCAATGAAATACAGTGGGAGGATTAATTTCCTTCCAATTCAGCAAAATAGTTCTTCTAGCCATCAGAGTGAGAAATGCAATCATTCGACAGGCGGAAGAAGATAAATGAAGTAAGTCATTCATTGGTAAACCAAAAATTGCGGTAATGGGATGGGGTTGTAAATCGATGTTCAATACAGCAGAGATAATACCAAAAATATCTTTCCAATATTTTTTCAAAAGCGGACATGACCAAAACTTATGTGTTAAAGACCCTGGTTCAGACTGACATCTATCACAAATAGCATTTATATAAGAACAAAAATGAGCTAATTTATCCTTGGACATATGGGCCCTATGTAAAACCTTAAATTGTATTAATGAATGTTTGGCACATATAGATGATGTATTAACTAATTGAAGAATTCTAACCCGTCTCAATAGGAATAATAAGATTAAGCTCTCTTTCCCAATCATTTTTTTGTCTTATAAAGGGGCTCTGAAAAAGTTTTGATATAAGCCCTTTTTGAAAAGGGTTTAATTCAAACAAACTCTCCAAAATATCTGAAGACACAAAATTTGGAAACGTAGGAAGTACAGTACATGAAAAATGCCTAAACAGTAAATATCTAAAAAAATGAAATCGAGGCAAATTATATTTATTAGATAATTGTTCAAAAGACATAAAACAATCGTCCAAAAATAAATCAGAAAATCTTAGTGATCCCCTAGTTTTCCAAGCCGAATAAGCTTGATCTCTAATTGAAGGGTGGAAAAAACAATTAGACACAATAGGAATATTTAAAACGAACTGAGTCAACCCAAAAAATTTCCGAAATTGAAACCGTATACGTAAAGTATGTTTAACTATCGGGTTGTCAATTCGTTTCGGCAATTTAGAAAGAGCGAAAGGGAGAGAAGTCCCTAAAATTGAACCCAGAGCATAACCTGGTACCGATTTAATTTCCAAACTCACCCAATGAGGGCCAAAAGATCCATCCCTGTCTTTCAACCAACATAACAAATATCTAATATTAACTGCCCAATAATAAAATCTGAAATCAGGTAATGCTAACCCACCTTCCTTCTTTGCATTCTGTAAGTATATTTTACTTAACCTGGGATTTTTATTCTGCCATATGTATGAGGAAATTTTTGAATCAACATCAGTAAAAAACGATTTCGGAATAAAAATTGGTACCGCTTGAAAAATATATAAAAACTTAGGTAAAATAACCTTCTTAATAGCATTAATCCTACCTATCAGAGATAAAGATAATGGTGACCACTTAGTAAACAAGCATTTAATCTGATCAATTAAGGGTAGAAAATTAAACCCAAATAAGTCTTTATGGTTTTTTGTGATTTTAATCCCTAAGGAAATCAAAGAGTCATTAACTAATTTAAAAGGTAAATTTCCATAAATTGGGACCTGTCTATTCAAAGAAAACAATTCATTAAGATTTAACATACCCAGAAAACTCAGTAAATAATGACAGAACTGCAGGAATAGATTTCTTAGGGTTAGAAATTAATAATAATAAGTCATCTGCATACAGAGATAACTTATGAATATCTGTCCCACGATTAATACCCGAAATATCCTGTGATTCTCTATTGGCAATTGCCAAAGGTTCTAAAGCAATATTAAATAATAATGGGCTAAGAGGACAACCATGTCTAGTGCCCCGAAATAAACGCGAAAAGGGAGATCTTTGATTATTAGTAAACACCGAGGCTACTGGAGTGAGATAAATCAGTTTAATCCAGGAAATTAATCTCGGACTAAAATTAAACTTCTCCAACACATTAAATAAGTAAGGACATTCAACTCTATCAAATGCCTTCTCCGCATCTAATGAAATAACACATTCTGAAGTGCTATGTGGAGGAGTATAAACAATATTCAGTAATCTCCTAACATTGAAAAAAGAATAGCGATTTTTAATAAAACCGGTTTGATCTTCTGAAATAATTTGGAGTAATACCTTCTCCAACCTGGATGCCAGTAACTTGGAAACGATCTTGGAGTCTACATTCAACAAAGATATTGGTCTATAGGATGCACAGTCAGCAGGGTCTTTATCTTTCTTCAGTATTAAAGAAATGTAAGCTCTATAAAATGATTGTGGCAAATTTCCCATTCTAAATGTTTATTCTCCAGTTGTGGATTGTCCTGATTTTTTAAGTCCTTATTTACTTCTTTACCTAATTTAAATGAAATTAAGTTAATAATGGGTGGTGACTTTAATTGTTGTTTACATCCTTTGATGGACAAATCTATATCAATTCAGACTTTACCCAATAAGTCGGCCACTGGTATTAATTCCTTTTTGGCTGATAATGGAGTCTTTGATATTTGGAGATTTCGGCATTCTAACGACAGAGTTTTCTTTTTTCTCTCATGTTTATCATTCTTATTCGATAATTGATTATTTTTTATTGACTTGTTTTATTCCATCGGTAATCGGTGGTAATTATGATATTATAGCCATCTCTGACCATGCTCCATTAAAACTTTCTATTAAAGTTACGGACACAGCTTCTAATGCTAGACAATGGCGATTTGATTCTACCTTACTGCGAGATCCGGATTTTATTAAATTTATGAAGGAACAGATCGACTTCTTCTTTTCATCTAATTCCACGGATGATATTTCTTGCGGAACACGTTGGGACACTTTTAAAGCGTATATACGTGGACAGATGCTTTCTTACTCTGTTGGTCTGAGAAAACGCATTAAGAAGGAAACTCTTTTATTGGTTGATAAATTTAAAGAGATTGACAAGAAATATTCGATCGCTCCTAGTAAGGAGCTTTACAAACAAAGGGTTGAACTCCAAACGGAACATAGTTTATTACTTACATCTCCGATTGAAAATCAATTAATGAAAACCAGATCTGATTTTTATGTATATAGTGATAAATCAGGTAAACTGTTACTAGCCAGTTGAAGAATGCTTTGGTTTAACGTCAAATTACTAAGATTCGTCAACAGAATGGGAATTTGACAGTTAGCCAGGATGAGATAAATAAGTCATTTCAAGATTTTTCTACCTCCCTGTATCATTCCGAATTCCCTCAGGATTGTAATACCAAGTGTGATTTTCTTGGGAAATTGAATTTTCCAAAATTATCATCAGATGATCTTTCAATATTAGATACTCCTATTACAGACGCAGAAATCAAAGGGGTTATTTCTTCAATGAATTTTGGGAAAGCACCAGGCACAGATGGGTATACAGTAGAATTTTTAAAATGTTTTTCCGCTACTCTTTCTCCTTGGTTATGCAGGGTTTTTGAGGAAGGTCCAATCGTTAGGTATTAATATTGAAGTAGTAAAATGGATTCAACAGTGGCTGGATGGGAGATGTCAGAGAGTCGTGGTGGATAACTGTTTGTCAGGTTGGAGGCCGGTGACTAGTGGTGTGTCTCAGGGATGTGTACTGGGTCCAATGTTGTTTGACATATATGTTACTGATCTGGATGATGGGGTGGTAAATTGGATTAGTAAGCATGTAGATGATACTGAGGTAGGTGGCGTTGTGGATAACGAAGTAGGTTTTCAAAGCTTGCAGAGAGATTTAGGCCAGTTAGAAGAGTGGGCTGAACGATGGCAGATGAAGGTTAATGCTGATAAGTGTGAGGTGCTACATTTTGGGAAGAATAATCCAAATAGGACATACATGGTAAATGGTAGGGCATTGAGGAATGCAGTAGAACAGAGTGATCTCGGAATAATGGTGCATAGTTCCCTAAAGGTGGAATCTCATGTGGATAGGGTGGTGAAGAAAGCTTTTGGTATGCTGGCCTTTATAAATCAGAGCATTGAGTGTAGGAGCTGGGATATAATATTAGAATTGTACAAGGCATTGGTGAGGCCGAACGGAGTATTGTGTACAGTTCTGGTCACCGAATTATAGGAAAGATATCAACAAAATAGAGAGAGTACAGGGGAGATTTACCAGAATGTTACCTGGGTTTCAGCACCCAGGTTACAGGGAAAGGTCGAACCGGTTGGGTCTTTATTCATTGGAGTGCAGAATGTTGAGAGGGCACATGATTGAGTGTGTAGAGAGTTGTAGCTGTGTGGAACGAGCTTCCAGTAGAAGTACAAGAGGCAGGTTCGGTATTGTCATTTAAAGTAAAATTGCACAGGTATATGGACAGGAAAGGGATGGAGGGATATGGGTGTGTGTGTGTGTGTGTGTGTGTGTGTGTGTGTGTGTGTGTGTGTGTGTGTGTGTGTGTGTGTGTGTGTGTGTGTGTGTGTGTGTGTGTGTGTGTGCCCCACACTTCTGCACCGATGTCACGCTGACCCACGACATTCCCCACCGTTCACTCCCTGTGAGTGACTACTATACGCCAAGGCCTCCACCTCCCTGGTCACTCCACACCTCTCTCTGTGTCTGTCCAACCCTTCTACATCCAGGTCACTCTGCCCCTCGATTCTTCACACCATCCTCTCCCAGTCTTAAGGACAGCGTAATAAATGTGTGTGTGTGTGTGTGTGTGTGTGTGTGTGTGTGTATATCTGTGTGTGTGTCTGTCTGTGTGTGTGTCTGTCTGTGTATGTGTGTGTCTGTCTGTGTATGTGGGTGTGTGTGTGTTTGTGTCTGTGTATGCGTGTGTGTGTTTGTGTCTGTGTATGCGTGTGTGTCTGTGTCTGTGTCTGCGTGTGCGTGTGCGTGTCTGTGTCTGTGTCTGTGTCTGTGTCTGTGTCTGTGTCTGTGTCTGTGTCTGTGTCTGTGTCTGTGTCTGTGTCTGTGTCTGTGTCTGTGTGTGTGTGTGTGTGTGTGTGTGGTGTGTGTGTGGTGTGTGTGTGTTGTGTGTGTGGTGTGTGTGTGGTGTGTGTGTGTGTGGTGTGTGTGTGTGTGGTGTGTGTGTGGTGTGTGTGTGTGTGGTGTGTGTGTGGTGTGTGTGGTGTGTGTGTGTGTGGTGTGTGTGTGGTGTGTGTGTGGTGTGTGTGTGGTGTGTGTGTGGTGTGTGTGTGGTGTGTGTGTGTGTGTGTGTGTGTGTGTGTGTGTGTGTGTGCATCGAATTATCAACTCTGTGCTCCGAGACCTAATATCTGAGTTAAATCTGCCTTCAACATCATCCGCCATGCACGATGTGTGTGATTCTGTGTGTGTGCGCGCCCTACCCTTGTGCACCGATGTCCCGCCGACCCTTGACACTCCCTGTGTGTGACCGTGACGCGACCTCAGAACTACCTCGGCCTTCCCTCCGCCCTCTATTTCTCTAAGATCCATGTAGCCATCCAGGAGTCTCCTGAAAGACCCTCCCGTTTCCGCCTCCACCTCCGCCGCCGGCAGCCCATTCCATGCACTCACCACCCTCTGCGTAAAAAAACTTACCCCCGACATCTCCTCTGTACCTACTTCCAAGCCCCTTTTAAAACTGTACCCTCTCGTGCTGGCCATTTCAGCCCTGGGGACAAGCCTCTGACTATCCACACCATCAATGCCTCTCATCATCTTGTACCCCTCTATCGGGTCACCTCTCACCCTCCGTCGCTCCGAGGAGAAAAGGCCGAGTTCACTCAACCTATTCTCACAGGGCACGCTCCCCAATCCAGGCAACATCCTTGTAAATCTCCTCCGCACCCTTTCTATGGCTTCCACGTCCTTCCTGTAGTGAGGCGACCAGAACTGAGCACAGTACTCCAAGTGGGGTCTGGCCAGGGTCCTATAGAGCTGTAACATTACCTCTCGGCTCCTAAACTCAATCCAGGCAACATCCTTGTAAATCCCCTCAGCACCCTTTCTATGGTTTCCACGTCCTTCCTGTAGTGAGGCGACCAGAACTGAGCACAGTACCCCAAGTGGGGTCTGACCAGGGTCCTATAGAGCTGTAACATTACCCCTCGGCTCCTAAACTCAATCCAGGCAACATCCTTGTAAATCTCCTCCGCACCCTTTCTATGGCTTCCACGTCCTTCCTGTAGTGAGGCGACCAGAACTGAGCACAGTACTCCAAGTGGGGTCTGACCAGGGTCCTATAGAGCTGTAACATTACCTCTCGGCTCCTAAACTCAATCCAGGCAACATCCTTGTAAATCTCCTCCGCACCCTTTCTATGGTTTCCACGTCCTTCCTGTAGTGAGGCGACCAGAACTGAGCACAGTACCCCAAGTGGGGTCTGACCAGGGTCCTATAGAGCTGTAACATTACCCCTCGGCTCCTAAACTCAATCCAGGCAACATACTTGTAAATCTCCTCCGCACCCTTTCTATGGCTTCCACGTCCTTCCTGTAGTGAGGCGACCGGAACTGAGCACAGTACTCCAAGTGGGGTCTGACCAGGGTCCTATATAGCTGTAACATTACTTCTCGGCTCCTAAACTCAATCAAAGTGGAGAGTGGGGAAGGAGGGTGGAGAGGGAGAAATGAGCAGAGGGAAAGGGGAGAGTAGGGATGAAGGGAGAGTGGATAAGGAGAGATGTACAGAGGGAAAGGGGAGAGTGGGGAAGGAGGGAGAGTGGAGAGGGAGAGAGAGAGGGAAAGGGGAAAGTGGGGATAAGGGAGAGGGGAGAGTGAGAGATGGACAGAGGGAAAGGGGAGTGGGGATGGAGAATGGATAGTGAGAGAGGCAGAGGGAAAGGGGAGAGTGGGGATGAATGGGGCGTTGATGGGGTGAGATGGACAGAGGGAAGGGAGAGGGGAAGGAGGGAGAGCGGATAAGGAGAGGGAGAGAGGGAAAGGGGAGTGTGTGGATGGAGTGGATAGGGAGAGATAGGCAGAGGGAAAGCGGAGAGTGGGGAAGGAGGGAGAGAAGGACAGAGGGAAAGGGGAGAGTGTGAAAGGAGGGAGAGTTGTTCGGAGAGATAGATGGAAAGGGGAGAGCGGGGATGAAGAGCAAAGAGTGGCAGAAAGGGGAAGGAATAGAGGGGAAATGAAGAGTGATGAGACGAAAGGTTGAGTTGCTGGAGGGGAGAGATGTAGAGGGGCAACTCCCGCGGAATCCCCCTTTGTCCCGATTCCGCCCTCCCAGTAACGGAACCCTCCTCCCTCCAATTCCCACCCCTCCCTAACCCCACCCCATCCCTCTCCGCCCACTCGGCAGGTCAGTCGGAGCCCGTGGAGTGGAATAAACAGTCGACGATCCGGCTGAGACTGTTCAGCAGCACTGCTTTATTTCCGGGTAACTTTCCGGGAGGCCGGGGGTCTCTCTGGAACCGTCTGAGAGAGCCGGGCGCCGGAGACTCCTCGGGGGTCTAAACACAGCATTTGAGACCGAGTCCGCGGCAGTATAGGCGTCTGATGCGCCCGGGGCATTCCGAAGCACACTTTCCTCCAAAGTCACTACATTGCGAGGAACCGGCCGCTGAGAGAGATGGAGAGATGGAGAGAGTTAGTGAGTGGGAGAGAGACAGAGAGAGGGAGAGAGAGACAGAGAGAGACAGAGAGAGACAGAGAGAGACAGAGAGAGACAGAGAGAGACAGAGAGACAGAGAGACAGAGAGACAGAGAGACAGAGAGACAGAGAGACAGAGAGACAGAGAGACAGAGAGACAGAGAGACAGAGAGACAGAGAGACAGAGAGACAGAGAGACAGAGAGACAGAGAGAGAGAGAGAGAAGGGATGGTGAGGAGAGAGTGAGAGGAACTGTGAGTGGGCGGGAGGGGGAGGAAAGAGGACGAGGGAAAGGGGGAAAGCGCGGGATGACTTGTAGGAAAGGGCGAGAGAGGGACAATGAGGGGCAGGGGGAGTGGACTGTGAGAGGGAAGAGGCAAGTGGGGGAGAGGGGGAGAGAGGGAGCAATGAAGCGTGCCGAGAAGAGTGAGTGAAAGAGAGAGTGATTGGAGGGTTAGGACTGTTAGCGGACGAGAGGAGTGAGTGAGAGAGAACGAGTGGGGGGTTAGGAATGGTAGGGGACGAATCGAGTGAGTGAGAGAGCGAGTGGGGGTAGGACTGGGAGGGGACGAGAGGAGTGAATGAGTGAAAGTGGAGGAAAGATTGGGAGGGGACGAGAGAGGGTGCGCGAGTCATAAAGTACAACACAACACAGGCCATTCGGCCCACACAGTCCGTGCCGAACCATTTAACGCGCCTGCTTACGTCGATCTGCCCCGGGACCATCACCCTCCGGACCCCTGCCAACCGTGTACCGATACAAATGTCCCTCAAACTTCCAAATTAGGCTGGCGCGGAGTGCTGGCGCCGGCGACCTTTCCCTCAATCTGTCGGCCCTCTGAGTGAAGAAAATTCTCTCCAGCTCACATTTCCCCAGTCTATACCCTGATCATCCTGTACACCCCCCCCTCAAATACCCTCTCAATATCCAACCTTCCGAGGAATAAATGCTAATCTCCATTTCGCTTTTAAACTTGACATTCAGTCAATCTACTATGATGTGGTCTTCATAATTCTCAGGCTTTGTTACACAAAAAAAATCAATCAAATTCCTGCAAAACCAGATCCTGTTATTCAAAGTGGCATTTGTTCAACCCTTGCCCCTGTCCCACTTAACTCTCACGTGGTTAGCTGGCTGACCAGCCCAGATTCGGCCTTCACTGACTCCCTTCACAGGTGCTGGCTTATCACCAATGTTTTCCAAACTCAGCCCATTTGCTGAACTTCCACACCACTCATCAATTTTCAAGCAGGTCATTAATTTTATCTTCAGGACCTTTATTTCCATTAGTTTCCCGCTAAACATCTGCAGGTGATCCCACTTGGTCAAAACAACACTTCAGGTTCTGTCTCTCCAAATCACAAACTTGAACAACATCAGCAAGTTGTTTATCCTTAAATTTCAAAACAAACTGTAATTGACTCGCAGCCACCTTGTTAACAAGCCATTGTTCAGTTAACGGTCCCTTCACTTTCATCAACAGTTCAGAAACCAAACCCGACCTTAAATATTCTTTATTCAGAATTCTAGGAACAATACTTTTCCCTTTTTCTTCAACAATATTCATCTCACCAGCTTTAATCTCCTCATTAACTTTTAACACAAGTGGCTGAGAATTCTCACTTTTTACGGGTGCCAAGGTTAACCCTTTCTTCACTAAACCAAGTCCATCTGACCCAAAAGGACTGCATTCCCTTTTAAATAAATCAGATCAGTCAGACCCTTGCTGAGTTTCAACGCAAGGTTCAGTACCCTGTGCATCCACATCCTTGACATCCTGAACACAAGCAAACGGGACACCTCCCTCTCCTAGGCTCTAAAACCAGTCCCCTTTTCAAATCCCACGTAATCCTCATCCTTCCAGCTGCTCTCTGGGCATCTCCCCTCCGGAGTAAACTCAACCATGCTGGTTAAATCAACCGCGTCTGCTAACCCAGCCGACTCCCCCAAGGTAGCGGCATCCTTTCCATCTGGGACTGCCCTCATATCATCGGGAACACACTTAAATTCTTCAACTGCAAACAGCTCTTTCAAGCTACCGGTGTCCAACCCTCGACCTTCTGCTTGCCCCATCTGTTTCTCATCTCGGGTCTGTGCCTCCATATCCTCCTTCCTCACTCCAAAATGTCCGCCTAGGGGTATCTTATGAGCAAGATTCAAAATTCCGTTCCTTGACAGCACCAAATCTGCTTCGTCTCCCTTACTTTCCTGAGCTCCACTGTGCTCCGATTTACCACCGTCTGACCTCTCCTGGGACAGGGCTGATAAAAATGAGTTTTTAGAGCACAGAAGGTTGAGGGGCACATGATAGAGGTATTTAACATTATGAGGGGGGTTGATAGAGTTAACGTGGATAGGCTTTTTCCACTGAGTGTAGGGGAGATAAAAACAAGAGGACATGAGTTGAGATGTAGGGGGCAAAAGTTTAGGAGTAGCACGAGGGGGAACTTCCTTACTCGGAGAGTGGTAGCTGTGTGGAACGAGCTTCCAGTAGAAGTGGTAGAGGCAGGTTCAGTATTGTCAAATAAAGTAAAATTGGATGGGTATATGGACAGGAAAGGAATGGAGGGTTATGCGCTGAGTGCAGGTCGGTGGGACTAGGTGAGAGTAAGCGTTCGGCACGGACTAGAAGGGCCGAGATGGCCTGTTTCCGTGCTGTGATTGTGATATGGTTATATGGGCCAGTGGGACTAGGTGAGAGTCAGCGTTCGACACGGACTAGGGCCGAGACGGCCTGTTTCCGTGCTGTAATTGTGATATGGTTATATGGGCCAGTGGGACTAGGTGAGAGTAACAGTTCGGCACGGACTAGAAGGGCCGAGATGGCCTGTTTCCGTGCTGTGATTGTGATATGGTTATATGGGCCAGTGGGACTAGGTGAGAGTCAGCGTTCGGCAAGGACTAGAAGGGCCGAGACGGCCTGTTTCCGTGCTGTAATTGTGATATGGTTATATGGGCCAGTGGGACTAGGTGAGAGTAAGCGTTCGGCACGGACTAGACGGGCCGAGACGGCCTGTTTCCGTGCTGTAATTGTGATATGGTTATATGGGCCAGTGGGACTAGGTGAGAGTCAGCGTTCGGCACGGACTAGAAGGGCCGAGATGGCCTGTTTCCGTGTGTATTTGTGATTTGGTTATATGGGCCAGTGGGACTAGGTGAGAGTCAGCGTTCGGCATGGTCTAGAAGGGCCGAGATGGCCTGTTTCCGTGTGTAATTGTGATATGGTTTTATGGGTCAGTGGGACTAGGTGAGTGTCAGCGCTCGGCACGGACTAGAAGGGCCGAGACGGCCTGTTTCCGTGCTGTAATTGTGATATTGTTATATGGGCCAGTGGGACTAGGTGAGAGTAAGCGTTCGACACGGACCAGAAGGGCCGAGATGGCCTGTTTCCGTGCTGTAATTGTGATATGGTTATATGGGCCAGTGGGACTAGGTGAGAGTAAGCGTTCGGCACGGACCAGAAGGGCCGAGATGGCCTGTTTCCGTGTGTAATTGTGATATGGTTATATGGGTCAGTGGGACTAGGTGAGAGTCAGCGTTCGGCACGGACTAGAAGGGCCGAGACGGTCTGTTTCCGTGTGTAATTGTGATATGGTTATATGGGCCAGTGGGACTAGGTGAGAGTAAGCGTTCGGCACGGACTAGAAGGGCCGAGATGGCCTGTCTCCGTCCTGTAATTGTTATGTGGTTACGAATCCCTCCCCGATCTTTTCAGCCACCTCTTTCAGAGGTATACTTAATAACTCCTCTTCTCCCATTAACTTTCTCTGACCCGCCACAGCTCCCGGGCCCCCAGACCCTCTCCATCTCCCGGCGCTGCCCAGAGCAAGGGTCCCGATACGCGAGAAGCTAAAATTGAGGCAGAAACTTACTGCTGAGAGCCACGAAGTAAGCGAGCACCACCAGGATGGAGAGGAGGGCGAAGGTTTTCACGGAAGGAGTCATGTTGGAAGTTGCCCGAGGATGCAGATCGTTCAGGAGCGCCTGTTCACGCAGGAATAAGCTCCCCCCGAGACGGCCGGCGTATTTATGTGTTGAGATGCCACTGGACACGTCAGCAAAGACACGGTCAGAGACTCCGGACGCTGGGAAGGAGGTGCTCCGGAGGGCGGTGCCCGTCGTTGTTCACTCCACAAGGCGGAGACGTGTCGGGACATTCTGTTCCCGTTCCACAGACGTTCAGGAGACAGGCTGACAACGCACGGCTGATTCCATTATAACAGTAGTTATAATGGGTGACTTCAATCTACGTGTAGATTGGTTGAAACAAATTGGTAAGGGTGCTGAGGAAGAGGATTTCTTGGTCTGTATGCGAGATGGTTTTCTGAACCAACATGTCGAGGAAAGGCCATTCTAGATTGGGTCTTGAGCAATGGGGAAGATTTAGTTAGCAATCTTGTCGTGCGAGGCCCCTTGGTAAAGAGAGACAATAATATGGTGGAATTCTTCATTACGATGGAGAGTGACAGTTAATTCAGAAACAAAAGTTGTGAACTTAAGGAAGGGTAACTTTGAAGGTATGAGACGTGAATTAGCTAAGATAGACTGGCAAATGATACTTAAAGGGTTGACGGTGGATATGCAATGGCAAGCATTTAAAGATCGCATGGAAGAACTACTACAATAGTTCATCCCACTTTGGCAAAAGAATAAGCCAGGGAAGATGGTGCATCCGTTGGCTGACAAGGGAAATTAGGGATAGTATCAAGTCCAAAGAAGAAACATATAAATTAGCCAGAAAAAGCGGCACACCTGAGGACTGGGAGAAATTCAGAGTCCAGCAGAGGAGGACAAAAGGCTTATTTAAGAAAGGGAGAAAAGATTATGAGAGAAAGCTGGCTGGGAACATAAAAACTGACTGTAAAAACCTTTATAGGTATGTGAAAAAAAAAGATTGGTCAAGACAAATATAGGTCCTTTACAGTCAGAAACAGGTGAATTGATCATGGGGAACAAAGATACATCAGACCAATTGAATAACTAGTTTGGTTCTGTCTTCACTAAGGAGGACATAAATAATCTTCCGGAAATAGTAGGGGACCGGGGGTCTAGTGAGATGGAGGAACTTTCATAAGAAGAAAGATTGGATCGACTAGGCTTATACTCACTGGAATGTAGAAGATTGAGGGGGATCTTATTGAAACGTATAAAATTCTAAAGGGATTGGACAGGCTCGATGTCGGAAGATTGTTTCCGAAGTTGGGGAAGTCCAGAACGAGGGGTTCACAGTTTAAGGATAAAGGGGAAGCCCTTTAGGACGGTGATGAGGAAAAACTTATTCAAACAGAGAGTGGTGAATCTGTTGAATTCTCTGCCACAGGGAACAGTTGAGGCCGATTCATTGGCAATATTTAAGAGGAAGTTAGATATGGCCCTTGTGGCTAAGGGGATCAGGGGGTACGGAGAGAAAGCAGGTACAGGGTTCTGAGTTGGATGATCGGCCATGATCATACTGAATGTTGGTGCAGGCCCGAAGGGCCGAATGGCCTCCTCCTGCACCGATTTTCTATGATTTTTGTTGTGTCTGTGAGTGCATGGCAGGGCGGAGAGAGCAGAGAGATTAGAGTTCGACGCGTCTCTCAGAGAGAGCGGACGTAAGTCTCCCGTTGACTCCGGGCATTGACCAGAACGTCGCCAGACTTTCCCGGGTCGGCGGGTGTGTGCCCCCTACCCTTGCACGCTGAGGTCCCTCCGTTCCTCGACACGACCCCACCGTTCGCGGCGTTTGTCCGACACTTGCGCCCCGGTGTTCCCCCCCCCCCTCGACGCTCGAAACTCTCCACAATTCAGTGCGTTCCCTGCATTGTACACGGAGGCCCCTCTGTCTCCCGACACTATTAACAGTCCGAGTCCCAACTCTGTGCGCCGAGAGTTGTCATCTGAGTTAAATCTGCCTTCAACATCATCCGCCATGCACGATGTGTGTGAATCTGTGTGTATGCGCGCCCTACCCTTGTGCACCGATGTCCCGCTGACCCTTGACACTCCCCGTGTGTGACCGTGACGCGACCTCAGAACTACCTCGGCTTTCCCACAGCCCTCTATTTCTCTAAGATCCATGTAGCCATCCAGGAGTCTCCTGAAAGACCAAAACTGAACGCAGGGCTCAAATTGGGGTCTCACCAGGTTCCTAAAAAGCTCCAAAACCCAATCCCACGATTGATGAAGGCCAACACACTGTGCACCTTCTTAACCTCAGGTTCAACCTGTGCAGCTGCTTTGAGTGTCCTATGGACTCGGTCCCAGGATCCCTCTGATCCTCCACACTGGCAAGAGTCTTTCCATTAATACTATATTCTGCCATCACATTTAACCTACCAGAATGAGCCACCTCTCACTTTTCCGGTTTGAACTCCATCTGCCACTTCTCAGCCCACTTTTGCATCCTATCGATGTCCCGCTGTAACCTCTGCCAGCCCTCCACACTATCCACAACACCTCCAAACCTTGTATCATCAGCAAACCTAATAACCCATCCCTCCACTTCCTCATCCAGGTCATTTATAAAAATCACGATGAGTCAGCAGTCCCAGCTGAATCCAGAAGCATTATAGACCCTTTCCCATCTACTTGCCGAAGCTTTACTCAACCCAGTGTGGCGGAGTTGTACAGTTGTCCCAAACCTTTGCACACCCGTCCGGAATACGCCCACAAAATGTTGGGAATAGACAGAGGGAAAGGGGAGAGTGGGGAAGGTGAGAGAGTGGAGAGGGAGAGATAGACAAAGGGAAAGGGGAGAGTGGGGAAGGAGGGAGAGAGGATAGGGATAGATGGACAAAGAAAGTGGGGATGACGGGAGAGTGGAAAGGGAGGGATAGACCGAGGGAAAGGGGAGAGTGGGGAAGGAGGGAGAGTGGAGAAGGACAGGTAGATGAAGGGAAAGCGGACAATAGGGAAGGAGCGAGAGTGGATAGGGAAACTGGATAGGGAGAGATGGACAGAGGGAAAGGGGAAAGATGGACAGGAGGAAGGGAAGAGATTGGGGAATAGAATGTTGTTTGAGTGGAGTGGGAGAGGAGGGAGGGATTGGGGGCAGAATGGTGTTGGGGAGAGATGGAGAGGAGGGTGAGATTGGAGGATAGAATGGTGTTTTGATGAGATGGAGAGGAGGAAGGGGAGAGATTGGGGAATAGAATGGTGTAGGAGTGGAGGGATGGAGAGGAGGGAGTGATTGGGGATAGAATGGTGTTGGGGAGAGATTGAGAATGAGTGATTGGGGATAGAATGGTGTTGGAAGAAAGATGGAGAGGAGGGATTGATTGGGTATAGAATGGTGTTGGGGAGAGATGTAGAGAGAGAGAATGGGGATAGAATGGTGTTGGAGTGAAGAGGTGGAGAGGAGGGAGTGATTGGGGATGGAATGGTGTTGCAGTAGAGAGATGCGGGGAGTGGGGGAAGGGGAGAGATTGGGGGATAGAATAGTGTTGGTGAGAGATGGAGAGTTGGAAGTGATTGGGGATAGAATGGTGTTGGGGGAAAGATGGAGAGGAGGATGTGATTGGGGATAGAATGTCAATGGGAAGAGATGGAGAGGACGGACATATTGGGGATAGAATGGTTTTGGGGAAAGGGAGAGGCGGAAGAGGAGAGATTGGGGGATAGAATGGTTTTGGGGAGAGATGGAGTGAGAGAGGTTGGGGATAGAATGGTGTTGGGGAGAGATGAGAGAGAGTGATTAGGGATAGAATAGTGTTGGGGAGAGATGGAGAGGAGGAAAGGGATTGGGTATTTAATGGTGTTGGGGAGAGATGTAGAGGAGGAAGGGGAGAGATTGGGCATAGAATGGTGTTGGGGAGAGATGGAGAGGGTGAGATTGGGGGATAGAATGGTGCTGTGGTGAGATGGAGAGGAGGAAGGGGAGAGATTGGAGGATAGAATGGAACTGGAGTGGAGATATGGAGAGGAGGGAGTGATTGGGGATAGAATGGTGATGGGGAGAGATTGAGAATGAGAGATTGGGGATAGAATGGTGCTGGAAGAAAGATGGAGAGGAGGGATTGAATTTGGATAGAATGGTTTCAGGGAGAGATTGAGAGAGAGATTGGAGATAGAATGGTGTTGGAGGAGAGATGGAGAGGAGGGAGTAATTGGGGAATAGATTGCTGTTGGAGGGGTGAGATGGAGAGCAGGGAGTGATTGGGTGATAGAATGGTGTTGGAGGGGAGAGGTGGAGAGGAGGGATTGATTGGGTATGGAACAGTAGGGAGAGATGGAGAGGAGTAAGGGGAGAGATTGGGGGATAGTATGGTGTTGGGGGAAAGATGGAGAGGAGGGAGAGATTGGGGATGGAATGTTGTTGGAGTTAAGAGATGGAGTGGAGGGAGTGATACGGGGATAGAATGGTGCAGTTGGGAGATGCGGGGAGTGGGGGAAGGGGAGAGATTGGGGGTTAGAATAGTGTTGGTGAGAGATGGAGATTTGGAATTGATTGGGGATAGAATGGTGTTGGGGCAAAGATGGACAGGAGGGAATGATTGGGGATAGATGGTTTTGGGGGAATGATGGAGAGGAGGGTGTGATTGGGTATAGAATGTTGATGGGAAGAGATGGAGAGGAGGGACAGAATGGGAATAGAATGGTTTTGGGGAAAGATGGATAGGCGGAAGGGGAGAGATTGGGGGATAGAAATGTGTTTGCGAGAGTTGGAGAGAGAGATTGGGGATAGAATGGTGTTGGAGAAAGATGGAGATGAGGAAGGGAAGAGATTAGGGGATAGAATGGTTTTGGGGAGAGATGGAGAGAGAGAGATTGGGGATAGAATGGTGTTGGGGAGTGCTGGAGAGGATGGTGTGATTGGGGGATAGAATGCTTTTGGGGAGAGATGGAGAGAGTGATTGGGGATAGAATCGTGTTGGGGAGAGATGGAGAGTAGGGAGAGATTGGGGATAGAATGGTGTTGGGGAGAGATGCAGAGGAGGGAGTAATTGGGGAATAGATTGGTGTTGGAGGGGAGAGGTGGAGAGGAGGGAGTGATTGGGGATAGAACAGTAGGGAGAGATGGAGGGGAGAGTGGGGCATAGTATGCTGTTGAGGGAAAGATGGAGAGGAGGGAGTGATTGGGGATGGAATGGTGTTGGAGTGAAGAGATGGAGTGGAGGGAGTGATACGGGGATAGGATGGTGTTGCAGTGGAGAGATGTGCGGAGTGGGGGAAGGGGAGAGGTCGGGGGAAAGAATAGTGTTGGTGAGAGATGGAGAGTTGGAAGTGATTGGGGATAGAATGGTGTTGGGGGAAAATGGAGAGAAGGATGCGATTGGGGATAGAATGTTGATGGGAAGAGATGGAGAGGAGGGACATATTGGGGATAGAATGGTTTTGGGAAAAGATGGAGAGGAGGAAGGGGAGAGATTAGGGGATAGAATGGTTTTGGGGAGAGATGGAGAGAGAGAGATTGGGGATAGAATGGTGTTGGGGAGTGCTGGAGAGGATGGTGTGATTGGGGGATAGAATGCTTTTGGGGAGAGATGGAGAGAGTGATTGGGGATAGAATCGTGTTGGGGAGAGATGGAGAGTATGGAGAGATTGGGGATAGAATGGTGTTGGGGAGAGATGCAGAGGAGGGAGTAATTGGGGAATAGATTGGTGTTGGAGGGGAGAGGTGGAGAGGAGGGAGTGATTGGGGATAGAACAGTAGGGAGAGATGGAGGGGAGAGATTGGGGCATAGTATGCTGTTGAGGGAAAGATGGAGAGGAGGGAGTGATTGGGGATGGAATGGTGTTGGAGTGAAGAGATGGAGTGGAGGGAGTGATACGGGGATAGGATGGTGTTGCAGTGGAGAGATGCGCGGAGTGGGGGAACGGGAGAGGTCGGGGGAAAGAATAGTGTTGGTGAGAGATGGAGAGCTGGAAGTGATTGGGGATAGAATGGTGTTGGGGGAAAATGGAGAGAAGGATGTGATTGGGGATAGAATGTTGATGGGAAGAGATGGAGAGGAGAGACATATTGGGGATAGATTGTTGTTGGGGAGAGATGAGTGAGAGTGATTGGGGATAGAATAGTGTTGGGGAGAGATGTAGAGGAGGAAGGGGAGAGATTCGGTATAGAATGGTGTAGGGGAGAGATGGAGAGGAGGGTGAGATTGGGGGATAGAATGGTGTTGGAGGGGAGAGGTGGAGAGGAGAGAACGATTGGGGATAGAATGGTGTTGGAGTGGATAGATGCAGAGGAGGGAGTAATTGGGGAATAGATTGGTTTTGGAGGGGTGAGATGGAGAGGAGGGAGTGATTGGGTGATAGAATGGTGTTGGAGGGGAGAGGTGGAGAGGAGAGAGTGATTGGGTATAGAGCAGTAGGGAGAGATGGAGAGGAGTAAGGGGAGAGATTGGGGTATGGTATGGTGTTGGGGGAAAGATGGAGAGGAGGGAGTGATTGGGGATGGAATGGTGTTGGACTGAATAGACGGAGTGGAGGGAGTGATACGGGGATAGAATGGTGCAGTGGAGAGATGCGGGGAGTGGGGGAAGGGGAGAGATTGGTTGATAGAATAGTGTTGGTGAGAGATGGAGAGTTGGAAGTGATTGGGGATAGAATGGTGTTGTTGGAAAGATGGAGAGGAGGGTGAGATTGGGGGATAGAATGGTGTTGGGGAGAGATGGAGAGGACGATGGGGTGTGGTTGGGTATATAATGATGTTGGGGAGAGATGTAGAGGAGGAAGGGGAGAGATTGGGTATAGAATGGTGTTGGGGAGATGGAGATGAGGAAGGGGAAAGATTGGGGGATAGATGGTGTTGGAGAGGAGAGGGAGAGGAGGGAGTGATTGGGGACAGAATGGTGTTGGGGGGAGAGATAGAGAGGGACGAGTGATTGGGGGATTGAACGGTGTTGGAGGGGAGAGTTGGAGAAGAGGGACTGATTGGGGATAGAATGGAGTGGAGAGATGGAGTGGCGGAAGAGGAGAGATTGGGGGATAGAATGGTCTTAGGGGAAAGATGGAGAGGAGGGAGTGATTGGGGATAGAATGGTGTTGTGGAAAGATGGAGAATAGGAAGAGTTTGGGGATAGAATGGTGTTGGCGTCCAGAGATGGAGAGGAGGGTGTGATTGGAGGATAGAATTGTGTTGCAGTGGAGAGTTGCGGGAATTGGGGGAAGGGGAGAGATTGGGAATATAATGGTTTTGCGGAGAGCTGGAGAGGATAGAGTGATTGGGGGATAGAGTGGTTTTGGGGTGAGATGGAGCGGAGGGAGAGATTGGGGATATAATCGTGCTGGGCAGAGATGGAGAGAGAGAGTGATTGCGGATAGAATTGTGTTCGAGAGAGATGGAGAGTAGGAAGAGGTGTGATTGGGGATATAATGGTGGGGAGAGACGGAGAGGAGGAAGGGGAGAGATTGGGAATAGAATGGTGTTGGGGAGAGATGGAGAGGAGGAAGGGAAAAGATTGCGGAATAGAATGGTGTTGGAGTGGAGAGGGAGAGGAGGGAGTGATTGGGGGATAGAATGGTGTTGGAGGGGAGAGACGGAGAGGGACGAGTGATTGGGGGATTGAATGGTGTTGGGGAGAGATTGAGAATGAGAGATTGGGGATAGAATGGTGTTGGAAGAAAGATGGAGAGGAGGGTTTGATTTTGAATAGAATGGTTTTGGGGAGAGATTGAGAGAGAGAGATTGGGGATAGAAATCTGTTGGGGAGAGATGTAGAAAGAGAGATTGGGGAATAGAATGGTGTTGGAGGGGAGAGGTGGAGTGATTGGGTATAGAACAGTAGGAAGAGATGGAGAGGAGTAAGGGGAGAGATTGGGGGATAGTATGGTGTTGGGGAAAGATGGAGAGGAGGGAGTGATTGGGGATGGAATGGTGTTGGAGTGAAGAGATGGAGTGGAGGGAGTGATACGGGGATAGAATGGTGTTGGGGAGAGATTGAGAATGAGTGATTGGGGATAGAATGGTGTTGGAAGAAAGATGGAGAGGAGGGATTGATTGGGTATAGAATGGTGTTGGGGAGAGATGTAGAGAGAGAGAATGGGGATAGAATGGTGTTGGAGTGAAGAGGTGGAGAGGAGGGAGTGATTGGGGATGGAATGGTGTTGCAGTAGAGAGATGCGGGGAGTGGGGGAAGGGGAGAGATTGTGGGATAGAATAGTGTTGGTGAGAGATGGAGAGTTGGAAGTGATTGGGGATAGAATGCTGATGGGAAGAGATGGAGAGGAGGGACAGATTGGGGATAGAATGGTTTTGGGGCAGTGATTGGGGATAGAATGGTGTTGGGGAGAGATGGAAAGGAGATAGGGTAAAGATTGGGGGATTGAATGGTGTTTGGAAGAGATGGAGATGAGGAAGGAGAGCGATTGGGTATAGAATGGTGTTGGTGTGAGATGGAGAGGAGGAAGGGGAGAATTTGGGGGATAGAATGTTGTTGGGGAGGAGAGATGGGGAGGAGGGTGCGAATGGGGATAGCATGATGTTGGGGAGAGATTGAGAGGCGGGTGTGATTAGGAATAGAATGTTGTTGGGGAGCGATTGAGAATGGGACATAGGGGATAGAATGGTGCTGGAGGAGAGATGGAGAGGAGGGATTGATTGGGGATAGAATGGTGATGGTTTGAGATTGAGAGAGAGAATGGGGATAGAATGGTGTTGGAGGAGATAAGGAGAGGAGGGAGTGATTGGGGATAAAAAGGTGATGGGGAGAGTGAGAGGAGGGAGTGATTGGGGATATAATGATGTTTTGGGAGAGATGGAGGGGAGGAAGCGGAGAGATTGAGGGTTAGAATGGTGTTGCGGCAAGATGGTGAGTTGGACGTGGAGTGATTGGGGATGGAATAGTTTTGGGTTAGTTTGAGAGGAGGTAGTGATTGGGTATAGAATGTGGTTAGTGAGAGATGTAGAGATAGATTGGGGATAGAATGGTTTTGCAGTGGAGAGATGGAGAGGAGGGTGTCATTGGGGATAGAATGGTGTTTGGGAGAGATGGAGAGGAGGAAGCGCAGAAAATTAGGGATAGATTTGTGTTGAGGCAAGATGGAGTGGAGGAAGGGGAGTGATTGGGGATAGAATGTTGTTGGGGACTGATGGGGAGGAGGGAAAGATTGGGGGATAGAATGGTGGAGTGGAGAGGGAGAGGAGGGAGTGAATGGGGAAAGAATGGTGTTGGGGAGAGATGGAGATAACGAATGGGATAGGTTGTGTTTAGAATGGTGTTGGGTTAGATGGAAAGGAGGGAGTGATTGGGGATATAATGGTGTTGGGGTGAGATGGAGAGGAGGAAGGGGATAGATTGGGGATTGAATGGTGTTGGGGAGAGATGGAGAGGAGGGAGTGATTGGGGATAGCATGCAGTTGGGGAGAGATGGAGTGTCGGGATGACTGGGGATAGAATGGTGTTGGGGAGAGATGGTGAGGAGCGAGCTATTGATGTTAGCATAGTTTTGGGTTAGTTTGTGAGGAGGGAGTGATTGGGTATAGAATGATGTTGGGGAGAGATGGAGAGGAATCAGTGATTGGGGATAGAATGGTGTTAGGAAAAGATGGAGAGGAGGTAGTGATTGGGGATAGCATGATGTTGGGGAGAGATGGAGAGGAGGAAGCGCAGAGATTTTGGGATAGATTTGTGTTGAGGCAAGATGGAGTGTAGGAAGGGGAGTGAATGGGGTAGAATGTTGGGGAGTGATGGGGAGGAGGGAAAGATTGTGGGATAGAATGGTGTTGGAATGGAGTGGGAGAGGAGGGACTAGGTGGGGAAAGAATGGTGTTGGGTTAGATGGAGAGGATGGAGTGATTGGGGATATGATGGTGTTGGGGCGAGATTTAGAATGAGAGATGAGGGATAGAATGGTGTTGGGTTAGATGGAGAGGAAGGAGTGATTGGGGTTAGAATGGTGTTGGGTAGAGTATGAGAGAGAGTGATTGGGGATAGAATGGTGTTGGAGGAGAGATGGAGAGGAGGGAGTGATTGGGGATAGATTGGTGTTGGGGAGAGTTGGAGTGCAGGAAGGGTAAAGATTATGGGAAAGAGTGGTGTTTGGGAGAGATGGAGTGGAGGAAGGAGCGATTGGGGATAGAATGGTTTTGGGGAGAGATGGAGAGGAAGAAGCGCAGAGATTTAGGGATAGAATTGTGCTGAGGCACGATGGAGTGGAGGATGGGCAGTGATTGGGGATATAATGTTGTTGGGGATTGATGGGAGGAGGGAAAGATTGGGGAATAGAATATTGTTGTAGTGGAGAGGGAGAGGTGGGAGTGAATGGGGAAAGAATGGTGGAGAGATGGAGATGACGAAGGGGAGATGTTGGGCATAGAAAGGTGTTGGGGTGAGATGGAGAGGAATGAGTGATTGGGGATAGAATGGTGTTAGTAAAAGGTGGAGTGGAGGGAGTGATTGGCGATAAAATGGTTTTGCAGTGGAGAGATGGAGAGAAGGGTGTCATTGGGGATAGAATGGTGTTGGGTAGAGTATGAGAGAGAGTGATTGGGGATAGAATGATGTTGGAGGAGAGATGGAGAAGAGGGAGTGATTGGGGATAGAATGGTGTTGGGGAGAGATTGAATGGAGCAAGGGTAAAGATTGGGTAATAGAATGGTGTTTGTGAGAGATGGACAGGTGGAAGGAGAGCGATTGGGGATAGAATGGTTTTGGGGAGAGATTGAGAGGTGGGTGAGATTGGGGAATAGAATGGTGTTGGGTTGAGATGGAGAGGAGGAAGGGGAGAATTTGGGAGATAGAATGTTGTTGGAGGGGATATGGAGAGGAGGGAGTGATTGGGGATAGAAAGGTGATGGGGAGAGTCAGAGGAGGGAGTGATTGGGTATATAATGTTGTTTGTGAGAGATGGAGAGGAGGAAGCGGAGAGATTGAGGGATAGAATGATGTTGAGGCAAGATGGAGAGGAGGAAGTGGAGTGATTGGGGATGGAATGTCGTTGGGGAGTGATGAAAAGGTGGGAGAGATCGGTGGATAGAATGTTTTTGCGGAGAGATGGAGAGGAGTAAGGGGAAAGATTGGGGAAGAATGGTTTTGGTGGCGAGAGATTGAGAGGAGGAAGTGATTAGGGATAGAATAGTAGGTAGTGATGGAGACGAGGAAGGAATGAGATTGCGGGATAGAATTGTGTTGGGGAGAGATGGAGAGGAGGAAGCGCAGAGATTTAGGGATCGATTTGTGTTGAGGTAAGATGGAGTGTAGGAAGGGGAGTGAATGTGGTAGAATGCTGGGGAGTGATGGGGAGGAGGGAAAGATTGGGGGATAGAATGGTGTTGGAGTGGAGAGGGAGAGGAGTGAGTTAGTGGGAAAAGAATGGTCTTGAGATGAGATGGAGATGACGAATGGGACAGGTTTAGGAGAGATGGTGATGACGAATGGGATAGGTTGGGGAGAGAATTCTTTGGGGTTAGATGGAGAGGGGGGAGTAATTGGGGTGAGATTTAGAATGAGAGATTGGGGATAGAATGGTGTTGTAGGAATGATGGAGAGGAAGGAGTGATTGGGGTTAGAATGGTGTTGGGTAGAGTTTGAGAGAGAGTGATTGTGCATAGAATGGTGTTCGAGGAGAGATGGAGAGGAGGGAGTGATTGGGGATACAATGGTTTTTTGGAAAGATGGAGAGGAGGGTGTGATTGGGGATAGAATGGTGTTGAGGAGAGTTGGAATGGAGGAAGGGTAAAGATTGGGGGATAGAATGGTGTTTGGGAGAGATAGAGAGGAGGAAGCCGAAAGATTCAGGGATGGAATGGTGTTGAGGCAAGATGGAGAGGAGGAAGGGGAGTGATTGGAGATAGGATGTTGTTGGGAAGTGATGGAGAGGAGGGAGAGATTGGGTGATAGAATGGTGTTTTGGGTGAGATGGAGAGTAGGGAGTGATTGGGTATAGAATGGTGTTGGGCAGAGGGAGAGCAGGGAATGATGAGGGATAGAAAGGTGTTGGGGAAAGATGGAGTGGAGGGAGTGATTGGGGATAGAATGGTGTTGGGGAGAGATGTAGAGAGAGAGATTGGGGATAGAATGGTTTTACAGTGGAGAGATGGAGAGGAGGGAGTTATTTGGGAAAGAATGATGTTGGGGTGAGATTTAGAATGAGAGATTGGGGATAGAATGGTGTTGGAGGAAAGATGGATAGGAGGGAGTAATTGGGGATAGAATGGTGTTGGGTAGGGTTTGAGAGAGAGATTGGGGATAGAGTTGTGAGTGGGGAAAGAATGGTGGAGAGATGGAGATGACGAAGGGGAGATGTTCGGGATAGAATGATGTTGGGTTAGATGGAGAGGAGGGAGTGATTGGGGATAGAATGGTGTTGGGGTGAGATGGAGAGGAATTAGTGATTGGGGATAGAATGGAGTTAGTAAAAGGTGGAGTGGAGGGAGTGACTGGGGATAAAATGGTTTTGCAGTGGAGAGATGGAGAGGAGGGTGTCATTGGGGATAGAATGGTGTTGGGTTAGATGGCGAGGAGGGAGTGATTGGGAATAGAATGGTGTTGGGTTAGATGGAGAGGAGGAAGGGGATAGATTGGGGATTGAATGGTGTTTGGGAGAGATGGAGAGGAGGGAGTGATTGGGGATAGCATGCAGTTGGGGAGAGATGGAGTGTCGGGATGACTGGGGATAGAATGGTGTTGGGGAGAGATGGTGAGGAGCGAGCGATAGATGTTAGCATAGTTTTGGGTTAGTTTGTGAGGAGGGAATGATTGGGTATAGAATGATGTTGGGGAGAGATGGAGAGGAATGACTGATTGGGGAAATAATGGTGTTAGGAAAAGATGGAGAGGAGGTAGTGATTGGGGATAGAATGATGTTGGGGAGAGATGGAGAGGAGGGTGTCATTGGGGATAGAATGGTGTTGAAGGGGAAAGACTGAGAGGAGTGAGTGATTGGGGATAGTATAGTAGATAGAGTTGTAGAGGGTGAAGGGATGAGATTGGGGGATAGAATGGTGTTGGGGAGAGATCGAGAGGAGGAAGCGCAGAGATTTAGGGATCGATTTGTGTTGAGGTAAGATGGAGTGTAGGAAGGGGAGTGAATGGGGTAGAATGCTGGGGAGTGTTGGGGAGGAGGGAAAGATTGGGGGATAGAATGGTGTTGGAGTGGAGAGTGAGAGGAGTGAGTTAGTGGGAAAAGAATGGTCTTGGGGTGAGATGGAGATGACGAATGGGACAGATTTAGGAGAGATGGAGATGACGAATGGGATAGGTTTAGGAAAGATGGTGATGACGAATGGGATAGGTTGGGGAGAGAATTCTTTGGTGTTAGATGGAGAGGGGGGAGTAATTGGGGATGTAATGGTGTTGGGGTGAGGTTTAGAATGAGAGATTGGGGATAGAATGGTGTTGTAGGAATGATGGAGAGGAAGGAGTGATTGGGGTTAGAATGGTGTTGGGTAGAGTTTGAGAGAGAGTGATTGTGCATAGAATGGTGTTCGAGGAGAGTTGGAGAGGAGGGAGTGATTGGGGATACAATGGTTTTTTGGAAAGATGGAGAGGAGGGTGTGATTGGGGATAGAATGGTTTTTTTGGAAAGATGGAGAGGAGGGTGTGATTGGGGATAGAATGGTGTTGGGGAGAGTTGGAATGGAGGAAGGGTAAAGATTGGGGGATAGAATGGTGTTTGGGAGAGATAGAGAGGAGGAAGCCGAAAGATTCAGGGATGGAATGGTGTTGAGGCAAGATGGAGAGGAGGAAGGGGAGTGATTGGAGATAGGATGTTGTTGGGAAGTGATGGAGAGGAGGGAGAGATTGGGTGGTAGAATGGTGTTTTGGGTGAGATGGAGAGTAGGGAGTGATTGGGTATAGCATGGTGTTGGGCAGAGGGAGAGCAGGGAATGATGAGGGTAGAAAGGTGTTGGGGAAAGATGGAGTGGAGGGAGTGATTGGGGATAGAATGGTGTTGGGGAGAGATGTAGAGAGAGATTGGGGATAGAATGGTTTTACAGTGGAGAGATGGAGAGGAGGGAGTTATTGGGGAAAGAATGATGTTAAGGTGAGATTTAGAATGAGAGATTGGGGATAGAATGGTGTTGGAGGAAAGATGGATAGGAGGGAGTAATTGGGGATAGAATGGTGTTGGGTAGGGTTTGAGAGAGAGATTGGGGATAGAATTGTGTTGGAGGAGAGATGGAGAGGAGGGAGTGATTGCGGATAGAATGGTTTTGTTGAAAGATGGAGAGGACGCAGTGATTGTGGATAGAATGTTGTTGGGGAGAGATGGAATGTAGGAAGGGTAAAGATTAGGGGATCGATGGAGAGGAGGAAGGAGAGCGATTGGGGATAGAATGGTTTTGGGGAGAGATGGAGAGGAGGAAGCGTGATTTAGGGATAGATAGGTGCTGAGGCACGATGGAGTGGAGGAAGGGGAATGATTGGGGATAGAATGTTGTTGGGGAGTGTTGGGAGGAGGGAAAGATTGGGGGATAGAATATTGTTGTAGTGGAGAGGGAGAGGAGGGAGTGAGTGGGGAAAGAATGGTGGAGAGATTGAGATGACGAAGGGGAAATGTTGGGGATAGAATGATGTTGGGTTAGATGGAGAGGAGGGAGTGATTGGGGATATAATGGTGTTGGGGTGAGATGGAGAGGAGGAAGTGGATGGATTGGGGATAGAATGGTGTTGGGGAGATATGGAGAGGAGGGAGTGATTGGGGATAGCCTGGTGTTGGGGAGAGATGGAGAGTCGGGAGTGATTGGGGATAGAATTGTGTTGGTTTGAGATTGAGAGAGAGATTGTGGATAGAATGGTGTTGGAGGGGATATAGAGAGGAGGGAGTGATTGGGGATAGAAAGGTGTTGGAGGAGAGATGGAGAGGACGGTGTGATTGGGGATAGAATGCGGTTGGTGAGAGATGTAGACAGAGAGATTGGGCATAGAATGTTTTTGCCGTGTGGAGATGGAGAGGAGGGACTGATTCGGGATAGAATGGTTTTGGAGGGGTTCGATGGAGAGGAGGGAGTCATTGGGGATAGAATGGTGTTGTAAGAGAGAGATGGAGAGGAGGAAGTGATTGGGTATGGAATAGTAGAGAGAGATGGAGAGGAGGAACTGCAGAGATTTAAGGATAGAATGGTGTTGAGGCAAGATGGAGAGGAAGAAGGGATGAGATTGGGGGATAGAATGGTGTTTGGGAGAGATGGAGTGGAGGAACCGCAGAGATTTAGGGATAGAATGGTGTTGAGGCAAGCTGGAGAAAAGGAAGGGGAGTGATTGGGGGATAGAATGGTTTTGGAGTTGAGAGTGAGAGGAGGGAGTGAGTGGGGAAAGAATGGTGTTGGGTATAGATGGAGATGACGTAGGGGATATGTTGGGGATAGAATGGTGTTGGGGAGAGATGGAGAGGAGGCAGTGATTGGGGATACAATGATGTTGGGGTGTGATTTAGAATGAGAGATTGGGGATAGAATGGTGTTGGCGGAAAGATGGATAGGAGGGAGTAATTGGGGATAGAATGGTGTTGGGTAGAGTTTGAGAGAGAGATTGGGGATAGAATTGTGTTGGAGGAGAGATGGAGAGGAGGGAGTGATTGGGGATAGAATGGTGTTGGGGAGAGTATGAGAGAGAGTGATTGGGGATAGAATGGTGTTGTGTAGAGTATGAGAGAGAGTGATTGGGGATAGAATGGTGTTGGAGGAGAGATGGAGAGGAGGGAGTGATTGCGGATAGAATGGTGTTGGGGAGAGTTGGAGTGTAGGAAGGGTAAAGATTATGGGATAGGTGGTGTTTGGGAGAGATGGAGTGGAGGAAGGAGCGATTGGGGATAGAATGGTTTTGGGGAGAGATGGAGAGGAAGAAGCGCAGAGATTTAGGGATAGAATTGTGCTGAGGCACGATGGAGTGGAGGATGGGGAGTGATTGGGGATAGAATGTTGTTGGGGATTGATGGGAGGAGGGAAAGATTGGGGAATAGAATATTGTTGTAGTGGAGAGGGAGCGGTGGGAGTGAATGGGGAAAGAATGGTGGAGAGATGGAGATGACGAAGGGGAGATGTTGGGGATAGAATGATGTTGGGTTAGATGGAGAGGAGGGAGTGATTGGGGATAACATGATGTTGGGGAGAGATGGAGAGTCGGGAGTGATTGGGGATAGAATGGTGTAGGGGTGAGATGGAGAGGAATGAGTGATTGGGGATAGAATGGTGTTAGTAAAAGGTGGAGTGGAGGGAGTGATTGGGGATAAAATGGTTTTGCAGTGGAGAGTTGGAGAGGAGGGTCTCATTGGGGATAGAATGGTGTTGGGTTAGATGGCGAGGAGGGAGTGATTGGGAAAAGAATGGTGTTGGGTTAGATGGCGAGGAGGGAGTGATTGGGAATAGAATGGTGTGTTAGGGAGAGGAGGGAGTGATTGGGGATATAATGGTGTTGGGGTGAGATGGAGAGGAGGAAGGGGATAGATTGGGGATTGAATGGTGTTTTGGAGTACTGGAGAGGAGGGAGTGATTGGGGATTCCATGCAGTTGGGGAGAGATGGAGTGTCGGGATGACTGGGGATAGAATGGTGTCGGGGGGAGATGGTGAGGAGCGAGCGATAGATGTTAGCATAGTTTTGGGTTAGTTTGTGAGGAGGGAGTGATATGGTATAGAATGATGTTGGGGATAGATGGAGAGGAATGAGTGATTGGGGATAGAATGGTGTTAGGAAAAGATGGAGAGTAGGTAGTGATTGGGGATAGAATGATGTTGGGGAGAGATGGAGAGGAGGAACCGCAGAGATTTGTAGATAGCATGGTGTTGAGGCAAGTTGGAGAGGAGGAAGGGGAGTTATTGGGGGATAGAATAGTGTTGGAGTTGAGAGGGAGAGGATGGAGTGAGTGGGGAAAGAATGGTGTTGGGGATAGATGGAGATGTCTAAGGTTATATGTTGGGGATAGAATGGTGTTGTGGAGAGATGGAGAGGAGGAAGCGCAGAGATTTTTGGATAGATTTGTGTTGAGGCAAGATAGAGTGTAGGAAGGGGAGTGAATGGGGTAGAATGTTGGGGAGTGATGGGGAGGAGGGAAAGATTGCGGGATAGAATGGTGTTGGAATGGAGTGGGAGAGGAGGGACTAGGTGGGGAAAGAATGGTGTTGGGTTAGATGGAGAGGATGGAGTGATTGGGGATATAATGGTGTTGGGGCGAGATTTAGAATGAGAGATTAGGGATAGAATGGTGTAGGAGGAGAGATGGAGAGGAGTGAGTGATTGCGGATAGAATGGTTTTGTTGAAAGATGGAGAGGAGGCAGTGATTGTGGATAGAATGTTGTTGCGGAGAGATGGAATGTAGGAAGAGTAAAGATTAGGGGATAGATGGAGAGGAGGAAGGAGAGCGATTGGGGATAGAATGGTTTTGGGGAGAGATGGAGAGGAGGAAGCGCTGTGATTTAGGGATAGATTTGTGTTGAGGCACGATGGAGTGGAGGAAGGGGAATGATTGGGGATAGAATGTTGTTGGGGAGTGATGGGAGGACGGAAAGTTTGGGGGATAGAATATTGTTGTAGTGGAGAGGGAGAGGAGGGAGTGAGTGGGGAAAGAATGGTGGAGAGATTGAGATGACGAAGGGGAAATGTTGGGGATAGAATGATGTTGGGTTAGATGGAGAGGAGGGAGTGATTGGGGATATAATGGTGATGGGGTGTGATGGAGAGGAGGAAGGGGATGGATTGGGGATAGAATGGTGTTGGGGAGATATGGAGAGGAGGGAGTGATTGGGGATAGAATTGTGTTGGTTTGAGATTGAGAGAGAGATTGTGGATAGAATGGTGTTGGAGGGGATATAGAGAGGAGGGAGTAATTGGGGATAGAAAGGTGTTGGAGGAGAGATGGAGAGGAGGGAGTGATTGGGGATAGAATGTGGTTGGTGAGAGATGTAGACAGAGAGATTGGGCATAGAATGTTTTTGCCGTGTGGAGATGGAGAGGAGGGACTGATTCGGGATAGAATAGTTTTGGATGGGTTCGATGGAGAAGTGGGACTCATTGGGGATAGAATGGTGTTGTAAGAGAGAGATGGAGAGGGGGAAGTGATTGGGTATAGAATAGTAGAGAGAGATGGAGAGGAGGAACCGCAGAGATTTAAGGATAGAATGGTGTTGAGGCAAGATGGAGAGGAAGAAGGGATGAGATTGGGGGATAGAATGGTGTTTGGGAGAGATGGAGTGGAGGAACCGCAGAGATTTAGGGATAGAATGGTTTTGAGGCAAGCTGGAGAAAAGGAAGGGGAGTGATTGGGGGATAGAAAGTTTTTGGAGTTGAGACTGAGAGGAGGGAGTGAGTGGGGAAAGAATGGTGTTGGGTATAGATGGAGATGACGAAGGGGATATGTTGGGGATAGAATGGTGTTGGGGAGAGATGGAGAGGAAGGAGTGATTGGGGATAGAATGATGTTGGGGTGAGATTTAGAATGAGAGATTGGGGATAGAATGGTGTTGGAGGAAAGATGGATAGGAGGGATTGATTGGGGATAGAATGGTGTTGGGTAGAGTTTGAGAGAGAGATTGGGGATAGAATTGTGTTGGAGGAGAGATGGAGAGGAGGGAGTGTTTGGGGATAGAATGGTGTTGGGTTAGATGGCGAGAGAGAGATTGGGGATAGAATGGTTTTACAGGTGGAGAGATGGAGAGGAGGGAGTTATTGGGGAAAGAATGATGTTAAGGTGAGATTTAGAATGAGAGATTGGGGATAGAATGGTGTTGGAGGAAAGATGGATAGGAGGGAGTAATTGGGGATAGAATGGTGTTGGGTAGAGCTTGAGAGAGAGATTGGGGATAGAATTGTGTTGGAGGAGAGATGGAGAGGAGGGAGTGATTGCGGATAGAATGGTTTTGTTGAAAGATGGAGAGGAGGCAGTGATTGTGGATAGAATGTTGTTGGGGAGAGATGGAATGTAGGAAGGGTAAAGATTAGGGGATAGAATGGTGTTTGGGAGAGAAGGAGAGGAGGAAGGAGAGCGATTGGGGATAGAATGGTTTTGGGGAGAGATGGAGAGGAGGAAGCGCTGTGATTTAGTGATAGAATTGTGCTGAGGCACGATGGAGTGGAGGATGGGGAGTGATTGGGGATAGAATGTTGTTGGGGATTGATGGGAGGAGGGAAAGATTGGGGAATAGAATATTGTTGTAGAGGAGAGAGAGAGGTGGGAGTGAATGGGGAAAGAATGGTGGAGAGATGGAGATGACGAAGGGGAGATGTTGGGGATAGAATGATGTTGGGTTAGATGGAGAGGAGGGAGTGATTGGGGATAACATGATGTTGGGGAGAGATGGAGAGTCGGGAGTGATTGGGGGATAGAATGGTGTTGGGGTGAGATGGAGAGGAATGAGTGATTGGGGATAGAATGGTGTTAGTAAAAGGTGGAGTGGAGGGAGTGATTGGGGATAAAAATGGTTTTGCAGTGGAGAGATGGAGAGGAGGAACGGCAGAGATTTATAGATAGCATGGTGTTGAGGCAAGTTGGAGAGGAGGAAGGGGAGTTATTGGGTGATAGAATGGTGTTGGAGTTGAGAGGGAGAGGAGGGAGTGAGTTGGGGAAGAATGGTGTTGGGGATAGATGGAGATGACGAAGGTTATATTTTGGGGATAGAATAGTGTTGTGGAGAGATGGAGAGGAGGGAGTGCTTGGGGATAGAATGGTGTTGGAGGAAAGATGTATACGAGGGAGTAATTGTGGATAGAATGGTGTTGGGTAGAGTTTGAGAGAGAGATTCGGGATAGAATGGTGTTGGAGGGGAAAGATTGAGAGGAGGGGAGTGATTGGGGATAGTATAGTAGATAGAGTTGGAGAGGGGGAAGGGATGAGATTGGGGGATAGAATGGTGTTGGGGAGAGATGGAGAGGAGGAAGCGCAGAGATTTAGGGATCGATTTGTGTTGAGGTAAGATGGAGTGTAGGAAGGGGAGTGAATGGGGTAGAATGCTGGGGAGTGATGGGGAGGAGGGAAAGATTGGGGGATAGAATGGTGTTGGAGTGGAGAGGGAGAGGAGTGAGTTAGTGGGAAAAGAATGGTCTTGGGGTGAGATGGAAATGACGAATGAGACAGGTTTAGGAGAGATGGAGATGACGAATGGGATAGGTTTAGGAGAGATGGGGATGACGAATGGGATAGGTTGGGGAGAGATTTCTTTGGGGTTAGATGGAGAGGGGGTAGTAATTGGGGATGTAATGGTGTTGGGGTGAGATTTAGAATGAGAGATTTGGGATAGAATGGTGTTGTAGGAATGATGGAGAGGAAGGAGTGATTGGGGTTAGAATGGTGTTGGGTAGAGTTTGAGAGAGAGTGATTGTGCATAGAATGGTGTTCGAGGAGAGATGGAGAGGAGGGAGTGATTGGCGATAGAATGGTTTTGTTGAAAGATGGAGAGGAGGGAGTGATTGCGGATAGAATGGTTTTGTTGAAAGACGGAGAGGAGGCAGTGATTGTGGATAGAATGTTGTTGGGGAGAGATGGAATGTAGGACGGGTAAAGATTAGGGGATAGATGGAGAGGAGGAAGGAGAGCGATTGGGGATTGAATGGTTTTGGGGAGAGATGGAGATGAGGAAGCGCTGTGATTTAGGGATAGATTTGTGCTGAGGCACGATGGAGTGGAGGAAGGGGAATGATTGGGGATAGAATGTTGTTGGGGGAGGGATGGGAGGAGGGAAAGATTGGGGGATAGAATATTGTTGTAGTGGAGAGGGAGAGGAGGGAGTGAGTGGGGAAGGAATGGTGGAGAGATTGAGATGACGAAGGGGAAATGTTGGGGATAGAATGATGTTGGGTTAGATGGAGAGGAGGGAGTGATTGGGGATATAATGGTGTTGGGGTGAGATGGAGAGGAGGAAGGGGATGGATTGTGGATAGCCTGGTGTTGGGGAGAGATGGAGAGTCGGGAGTGATTGGGGATAGAATTGTGTTGGTTTGAGATTGAGAGAGAGATTGTGGATAGAATGGTGTTGGAGGGGTTATAGAGAGGAGGGAGTGATTGGGGATAGAATGTGGTTGGTGAGAGATGTAGACAGAGAGATAGGGCATAGAATGTTTTTGCCGTGGAGAGATGGAGAGGAGGGGACTGATTCGGGATAGAATGGTTTTGGAGGGGTTCGATGGAGAGGAGGGAGTCATTGGGGATAGAATGGTGTTGGAAGAGAGAGATGGAGAGGAGGGGGTGATTAGGGGATAGAATAGTAGGTAGAGATGGAGAGGATGAAGGGATGAGATTGGGGGATAGAATGGTGTTTTTGAGAGATGGAGAGGAGGAACCGCAGAGATTTAGGGATAGAATGGTGTTGAGGCAAGCTGGAGAAAAGGAAGGGGAGTGATTGGGGGATAGAATGGTTTTGGAGTTGAGAGTGAGAGGAGGGAGTGAGTGGGGAAAGAATGGTGTTGGGTACAGATGGAGATGACGAAGGGGATATGTTGGGGATAGAATGGTGTTGGGGAGAGATGGAGAGGAAGGAGTGATTGGGGGACAGAATGATGTTGGGGTGAGATTTAGAATGAGAGATTGGGGATAGAATGGTGTTGGAGGAAAGATGGATAGGGAGGGAGTGATTGGGGATAGAATGGTGTTGGGTAGAGTTTGAGAGAGAGATTGGGGATAGAATGGTGTTGGAGGAGAGATGGAGAGGAGGGAGTGATTGGGGATAGAATGGTGTTGGGGAGAGTTGGAGTGTAGGAAGGGTAAAGATTATGGGATAGGTGGTGTTTGGGAGACATGGAGTGGAGGAAGGAGCGATTGGGGATAGAATGGTTTTGGGGAGAGATGGAGAGGAAGAAGCGCAGAGATTTAGGGATAGAATTGTGCTGAGGCACGATGGAGTGGAGGATGCGGAGTGATTGGGGATTGAATGTTGTTGGGGATTAATGGGAGAAGGGAAAGATTGGGGAATAGAATATTGTTGTAGTGGAGAGGGAGAGGTGGGAGTGAATGGGGAAAGAATGTTGGAGAGATGGAGATGACGAAGGGGAGATGTTGGGGATAGAATGATGTTGGTTTAGATGGAGAGGAGGGAGTGATTGGGGATAACATGATGTTGGGTAGAGATGGCGAGTCGGGAGTGATTGGGGATAGAATGGTGTTGGGGTGAGATGGAGAGGAATGAGTGATTGGGGATAGAATGGTGTTAGTAAAAGGTGGAGTGGAGGGAGTGATTGGGGATAAAATGGTTTTGCAGTGGAGAGATGGAGAGGAGGGTGTCATTGGGGATAGAATGGTGTTGGGTTAGATGGCGAGGAGGGAGTGATTGGGGGATATAATGGTATTGGGGTGAGATGGAGAGGAGGAAGGGTATAGATTGTGGATTGAAATGGTGTTTGGGAGAGATGGAGAGGAGGGAGTGATTGGGGATACCATGCAGTTGGGGAGAGATGGGAGTGTCGGGATGACTGGGGATAGAATTGTGTTGGTTTGAGATTGAGAGAGAGATTGTGGATAGAATGGTGTTGGAGGGGATATAGAGAGGAGGGAGTGATTGGGGATAGAATGTGGTTGGTGAGAGATGTAGACAGAGAGATAGGGCATAGAATGTTTTTTGCCGTGGAGAGATGGAGAGGAGGGACTGATTCGGGATAGAATGGTTTTGGAGGGGTTCGATGGAGAGGAGGGAGTCATTGGGGATAGAATGGTGTTGGAAGAGAGAGATGGAGAGGAGGGGGTGATTAGGGATAGAATAGTAGGTAGAGATGGAGAGGATGAAGGGATGAGATTGGGGGATAGAATGGTGTTTTTGAGAGATGGAGAGGAGGAACCGCAGAGATTTAGGGATAGAATGGTGTTGAGGCAAGCTGGAGAAAAGGAAGGGGAGTGATTGGGGGATAGAATGGTTTTGGAGTTGAGAGTGAGAGGAGGGAGTGAGTGGGGAAAGAATGGTGTTGGGTATAGATGGAGATGACGAAGGGGATATGTTGTGGATAGAATGGTGTTGGGGAGAGATGGAGAGGAAGGAGTGATTGGGGATAGAATGATGTTGGGGTGAGATTTAGAATGAGAGATTGGGGATAGAATGGTGTTGGAGGAAAGATGGATAGGAGGGAGTGATTGGGGATAGAATGGTGTTGGGTAGAGTTTGAGAGAGAGATCGGGGATAGAATTGTGTTGGAGGAGAGATGGAGAGGAGGGAGTGATTGGGGATAGAATGGTGTTTGTGAGAGTTGGAGTGTAGGAAGGGTAAAGATTATGGGATAGGTGGTGTTTGGGAGACATGGAGTGGAGGAAGGAGCGATTGGGGATAGAATGGTTTTGGGGAGAGATGGAGAGGAAGAAGCGCAGAGATTTAGGGATAGAATTGTGCTGAGGCACGATGGAGTGGAGGATGCGGAGTGATTGGGGATTGAATGTTGTTGGGGATTAATGGGAGAAGGGAAAGATTGGGGAATAGAATATTGTTGTAGTGGAGAGGGAGAGGTGGGAGTGAATGGGGAAAGAATGTTGGAGAGATGGAGATGACGAAGGGGAGATGTTGGGGATAGAATGATGTTGGTTTAGATGGAGAGGAGGGAGTGATTGGGGATAACATGATGTTGGGTAGAGATGGCGAGTCGGGAGTGATTGGGGATAGAATGGTGTTGGGGTGAGATGGAGAGGAATGAGTGATTGGGGATAGAATGGTGTTAGTAAAAGGTGGAGTGGAGGGAGTGATTGGGGATAAAATGGTTTTGCAGTGGAGAGATGGAGAGGAGGGTGTCATTGGGGATAGAATGGTGTTGGGTTAGATGGCGAGGAGGGAGTGATTGGGGATATAATGGTATTGGGGTGAGATGGAGAGGAGGAAGGGTATAGATTGTGGATTGAATGGTGTTTGGGAGAGATGGAGAGGAGGGAGTGATTGGGGATACCATGCAGTTGGGGAGAGATGGAGTGTCGGGATGACTGGGGATAGAATAGTGTTGGGGAGAGATGGTGAGGAGCGAGCGAGAGATGTTAGCATAGTTTAGGGTTAGTTTGTGAGGAGGGAGTGATTGGGTATAGAATGATGTTGGGGGAGAGATGGAGAGGAATGAGTGATTGGGATAGAATGGTGTTAGGAAAAGATGGAGAGGAGGTAGTGATTGGGGATTGAATGATGTTGGGGAGAGATGGAGAGGAGGAAGCGCAGAGATTTTGGGATAGATTTGTGTTGAGGCAAGATGGAGTGTAGGAAGGGGAGTGAATGGGGGTAGAATGTTGGGGGAGTGATGGGGAGGAGGGAATGATTGTGGGATAGAATGGTGTTGGAATGGAGTGGGAGAGGAGGGACTAGGTGGGGAAAGAATGGTGTTGGGTTAGATGGAGAGGATGGAGTGATTGGGGATATAATGGTGTTGGGGCGAGATTTAGAATGAGAGGTTAGGGATAGAATGGTGTTGGAGGAAACGGAGAGGAAGGAGTGATTGGGGTTAGAATGATGTTGGGGAGAGTATGAGAGAGAGTGATTGGGGATAGAATGGTGTTGGAGGAGAGATGGAGAAGAGGGGAGTGATTGTGGATAGAATGGTGTTGGGGAGAGATTGAATGGAGCAAGGGTAAAGATTGGGGAAATAGAATGGTGTTTGTGAGAGATGGACAGGTGGAAGGAGAGCGATTGGGGATAGAATGGTTTTGGGGAGAGATTGAGAGTTGGGTGAGATTGGGGAATAGGATGGTGTTGGGTTGAGATGGAGAGGAGGAAGGGGAGAATTTGGGAGATAGAATGGTGTTGGATGGGTGAGATGGAGAGGAGGGAATGATTGGGTACAGAATAGTAGGGAGAGTTGTAGAGGAGGATGGGATGAGATTGGGGGACAGAATGGTGTTGGGGAGAGATGGAGAGGAGGAACCGCAGAGATTTATGGATAGCATGGTGTTGAGGCAAGTTGGAGAGGAGGAAGGGGAGTTATTGGGGGATAGAATGGTGTTGGAGTGGAGAGGGAGAGGAGTGAGTTAGTGGGAAAAGAATGGTCTTGGGGTGAGATGGAAATAACGAATGGGACAGGTTTAGGAGAGATGGAGATGACGAATGGGATAGGTTTAGGAGAGATGGGGATGACGAATGGGATAGGTTGGGGAGAGATTTCTTTGGGGTTAGATGGAGAGGGGGTAGTAATTGGGGATGTAATGGTGTTGGGGTGAGATTTAGAATGAGAGATTGGGGATAGAATGGTGTTGTAGGAATGATGGAGAGGAAGGAGTGATTGGGGTTAGAATGGTGTTGGGTAGAGTTTGAGAGAGAGTGATTGTGCATAGAATGGTGTTCGAGGAGAGATGGAGAGGAGGGAGTGATTGGCGATAGAATGGTTTTGTTGAAAGATGGAGAGGAGGGAGAGATTGCGGATAGAATGGTTTTGTTGAAAGACGGAGAGGAGGCAGTGATTGTGGATAGAATGGTGTTAGGAAAAGATGGAGAGGAGGTAGTGATTGGGGATAGAATAATGTTGGGGAGAGATGGAGAGGAGGGAGTGATTGGGGATAGAATGGTTTTGTTGAAAGACGGAGAGGGGGCAGTGATTGTGGATAGAATGTTGTTGGGGAGAGATGGAATGTAGGAAGGGTAAAGATTGGGGATAGATGGAGAGGAGGAAGGAGAGCGATTGGGGATTGAATTGTTGTGGGGAGAGATGGAGAGGAGGAAGCGCTGTGATTTAGGGATAGATTTGTGCTGAGGCACGATGGAGTGGAGGAAGGGGAATGATTGGGGATAGAATGTTGTTGGGGAGTGATGGGAGGAGGGAAAGATTGGGGGATAGAATATTGTTGTAGTGGAGAGGGAGAGGAGGGAGTGAGTGGGGAAAGAATGGTGGAGAGATCGAGATGACGAAGGGGAAATGTTGGGGATAGAATGATGTTGGGTTAGATGGAGAGGAGGGAGTGATTGGGGATATAATGGTGTTGGGGTGAGATGGAGAGGAGGAAGGGGATGGATTGTGGATAGCCTGGTGTTGGGGAGAGATGGAGAGTCGGGAGTGATTGGGGATAGAATTGAGTTGGTTTGAGATTGAGAGAGAGATTGTGGATAGAATGGTGTTGGAGGGGATATAGAGAGGAGGGAGTGATTGGGGATAGAATGTGGTTGGTGAGAGATGTAGACAGAGAGATTGGGCATAGAATGTTTTTGCCGTGGAGAGATGGAGAGGAGGGACTGATTCGGGATAGAATGGTTTTGGTGGGGTTCGATGGAGAGGAGGGAGTCATTGGGGATAGAATGGTGTTGGAAGAGAGAGATGGAGAGGAGGGGGTGATTAGGGATTGAATAGTAGGGAGAGATGGAGAGGATGAAGGGATGAGATTGGGGGATAGAATGGTGTTTGGGAGAGATGGAGAGGAGGAACCGCAGATATTTAGTCATAGAATGGTGTTGAGGCAAGCTGGAGAAAAGGAAGGGGAGTGATTGGGGGATAGAATGGTTTTGGAGTTGAGAGTGAGAGGAGGGAGTGAGTGGGGAAAGAATGGTGTTGGGTATAGATGGAGATGACGAAGGGGATATGTTGGGGATAGAATGGTGTTGGGGAGAGATGGAGAGGAGGCAGTGATTGGGGATAGAATGACGTTGGGGTGAGATTTAGAATGAGAGATTGGGGATAGAATGGTGTTAGAGGAAAGATGGATAGGAGGGAGTGATTGGGGATAGAAAGGTTTTGGGTAGAGTTTGAGAGAGAGATTGGGGATAGAATTGTGTTGGAGGAGAAATGGAGAGGAGGGAGTGATTGGGGATAGAATGGTGTTGGGGAGAAATGGAGAAGAGGGAGTGATTGGGGATAGAATGGTGTTGGGGAGAGTTGGAGTGTAGGAAGGGTAAAGATTATGGGATAGGTGGTGTTTGGGAGAGATGGAGTGGAGGAAGGAGCGATTGGGGATAGAATGGTTTTGGGGAGAGATGGAGAGGAAGAAGCGCAGAGATTTAGGGATAGAATTGTGCTGAGGCACGATGGAGTGGAGGATGGGGAGTGATTGGGGATAGAATGTTGTTGGGGATTGATGGGAGGAGGGAAAGATTGGGGAATAGAATATTGTTGTAGTGGAGAGGGAGAGGTGGGAGTGAATGGGGAAAGAATGGTGGAGAGATGGAGATGACGAAGGGGAGATGTTGGGGATAGAATGATGTTGGTTTAGATGGAGAGGAGGGAGTGATTGGGGATAACATGATGTTGGGTAGAGATGGCGAGTCGGGAGTGATTGGGCATAGAATGGTGTTGGGGTGAGATGGAGAGGAATGAGTGATTGGGGATAGAATGGTGTTAGTAAAAGGTGGAGTGGAGGGAGTGATTGGGGATAAAATGGTTTTGCAGTGGAGAGATGGAGAGGAGGGTGTCATTGGGGATAGAATGGTGTTGGGTTAGATGGCGAGGAGGGAGTGATTGGGGATTGAATGGTGTTTGGGAGAGATGGAGAGGAGGGAGTGATTGGGGATAGAATGGTGTTGGGTATAGATGGAGATGACGAAGGGGATATGTTGGGGATAGAATGGTGTTGGGGAGAGATGGAGAGGAGGCAGTGATTGGGGATAGAATGACGTTGGGGTGAGATTTAGAATGAGAGATTGGGGATAGAATGGTGTTAGAGGAAAGATGGATAGGAGGGAGTGATTGGGATAGAAAGGTTTTGGGTAGAGTTTGAGAGAGAGATTGGGGATAGAATTGTGTTGGAGGAGAAATGGAGAGGAGGGAGTGATTGGGGATAGAATGGTGTTGGGGAGAAATGGAGAGGAGGGAGTGATTGGGGATAACATGATGTTGGGTAGAGATGGATAGTCGGGAGTGATTGGGGATAGAATGGTGTCGGAGGAGAGATGGAGAAGAGGGAGTGATTGGGGATAGAATGGTGTTGGGGAGAGTTGGAGTGTAGGAAGGGTAAAGATTATGGGATAGGTGGTGTTTGGGAGAGATGGAGTGGAGGAAGGAGCGATTGGGGATAGAATGGTTTTGGGGAGAGATGGAGAGGAAGAAGCGCAGAGATTTAGGGATAGAATTGTGCTGAGGCACGATGGAGTGGAGGATGGGGAGTGATTGGGGATAGAATGTTGTTGGGGATTGATGGGAGGAGGGAAAGATTGGGGAATAGAATATTGTTGTAGTGGAGAGGGAGAGGTGGGAGTGAATGGGGAAAGAATGGTGGAGAGATGGAGATGACGAAGGGGAGATGTTGGGGATAGAATGATGTTGGTTTAGATGGAGAGGAGGGAGTGATTGGGGATAACATGATGTTGGGTAGAGATGGCGAGTCGGGAGTGATTGGGCATAGAATGGTGTTGGGGTGAGATGGAGAGGAATGAGTGATTGGGGATAGAATGGTGTTAGTAAAAGGTGGAGTGGAGGGAGTGATTGGGGATAAAATGGTTTTGCAGTGGAGAGATGGAGAGGAGGGTGTCATTGGGGATAGAATGGTGTTGGGTTAGATGGCGAGGAGGGAGTGATTGGGGATTGAATGGTGTTTGGGAGAGATGGAGAGGAGGGAGTGATTGGGGATAGAATGGTGTTGGGTATAGATGGAGATGACGAAGGGGATATGTTGGGGATAGAATGGTGTTGGGGAGAGATGGAGAGGAGGCAGTGATTGGGGATAGAATGACGTTGGGGTGAGATTTAGAATGAGAGATTGGGGATAGAATGGTGTTAGAGGAAAGATGGATAGGAGGGAGTGATTGGGGATAGAAAGGTTTTGGGTAGAGTTTGAGAGAGAGATTGGGGATAGAATTGTGTTGGAGGAGAAATGGAGAGGAGGGAGTGATTGGGGATAGAATGGTGTTGGGGAGAAATGGAGAGGAGGGAGTGATTGGGGATAACATGATGTTGGGTAGAGATGGATAGTCGGGAGTGATTGGGGATAGAATGGTGTCGGAGGAGAGATGGAGAAGAGGGAGTGATTGGGGATAGAATGGTGTTGGGGAGAGTTGGAGTGTAGGAAGGGTAAAGATTATGGGATAGGTGGTGTTTGGGAGAGATGGAGTGGAGGAAGGAGCGATTGGGGATAGAATGGTTTTGGGGAGAGATGGAGAGGAAGAAGCGCAGAGATTTAGGGATAGAATTGTGCTGAGGCACGATGGAGTGGAGGATGGGGAGTGATTGGGGATAGAATGTTGTTGGGGATTGATGGGAGGAGGGAAAGATTGGGGAATAGAATATTGTTGTAGTGGAGAGGGAGAGGTGGGAGTGAATGGGGAAAGAATGGTGGAGAGATGGAGATGACGAAGGGGAGATGTTGGGGATAGAATGATGTTGGTTTAGATGGAGAGGAGGGAGTGATTGGGGATAACATGATGTTGGGTAGAGATGGCGAGTCGGGAGTGATTGGGCATAGAATGGTGTTGGGGTGAGATGGAGAGGAATGAGTGATTGGGGATAGAATGGTGTTAGTAAAAGGTGGAGTGGAGGGAGTGATTGGGGATAAAATGGTTTTGCAGTGGAGAGATGGAGAGGAGGGTGTCATTGGGGATAGAATGGTGTTGGGTTAGATGGCGAGGAGGGAGTGATTGGGAATAGAATGGTGTTGTGTTAGGGAGAGGAGGGAGTGATTGGGGATATAATGGTGTTGGGGTGAGATGGAGAGGAGGAAGGGGATAGATTGGGGATTGAATGGTATTTGGGAGAGATGGAGAGGAGGGAATGATTGGGGATAGCATGCAGTTGGGGAGAGATGGAGTGTCGGATGACTGGGGATAGAATGGTCTTGGGGAGAGATGGTGAGGAGCGAGCGATAGATGTTAGCATAGTTTTGGGTTAGTTTGTGAGGAGGGAGTGATTGGGTATAGAATGTTGTTGGGGAGAGATGGAGAGGAATCAGTGATTGGGGATAGAATGGTGTTAGGAAAAGATGGAGAGGAGGTAGTGATTGGGGATAGAATGATGTTGGGGAGAGATGGAGAGGAGGAAGCGCAGAGATTTTGGGATAGATTTGTGTTGAGGCAAGATGGAGTGTAGGAAGGGGAGTGAATGGGGTAGAATGTTGGGGGGTGATGGGGAGGAGGGAAAGATTGGGGGATAGAATGGTGTTGTAATTGAGTCGGAGAGGAGGGACTAGGTGGGGAATGAATGGTGTTGGGTTAGATGGAGAGGATGGAGTGATTGGGGATATAATGGTGTTGGGGCGAGATTTAGAATGAGAGATTAGGGATAGAATGGTGTTGGAGGAAACATGGAGAGGAAGGAGTGATTGGGGTTAGAATGGTTTTGGGTAGAGTATGAGAGAGTGATTGGGGATAGAATGGTGTTGGAGGAGAGATGGAGAAGAGGGAGTGATTGGGGATAGAATGGTGTTGGAGGAGAGATGGAGAAGAGGGAGTGATTGGGGATAGAATGGTGTTGGGGAGAGATTGAATGGAGCAAGGGTAAAGATTGGGGAATAGAATGGTGTTTGTGAGAGATGGACAGGTGGAAGGAGAGCGATTGGGGATAGAATGGTTTTGGGGAGAGATTGAGGGTTGGGTGAGATTGGGGAATAGAATGGTGTTGGGTTGAGATGGAGAGGAGGAAGGGGAGAATTTGGGAGATAGAATGTTGTTGGAGAGGAGAGATGGAGAGAAGGGAGTGATTGGGGATAGAATGGTGTTGGAGGGGTGAGATGGAGAGGAGGGAGTGATTGGGTACAGAATAGTAGGGAGAGATGGAGAGGAGGATGGGATGAGATTGGGGGACAGAATGGTGTTGGGGAGAGATGGAGAGGAGGAACAGCAGAGATTTATAGATAGCATGGTGTTGAGGCAAGTTGGAGAGGAGGAAGGGGAGTTATTGGGGGATAGAATGGTGTTGGAGTTGAGAGGGAGAGGAGGGAGTGAGTGGGGAAAGAATGGTGTTGGGGATAGATGGAGATGACGAAGGTTATATGTTGGGGATAGAATGGTGTTGTGGAGAGATGGAGAGGAGGGAGTGCTTGGGGATAGAATGGTGTTGGAGGAAAGATGGATACGAGGGAGTAATTGTGGATAGAATGGTGTTGGGTAGAGTTTGAGAGAGAGATTCGGGATAGAATGGTGTTGGAGGGGAAAGATTGAGAGGAGGGAGTGATTGGGGATAGTATAGTAGATAGAGTTGGAGAGGGGGAAGGGATGAGATTGGGGGATAGAATGGGGTTGGGGAGAGATGGAGAGGAGGAAGCGCAGAGATTTAGGGATCGATTTGTGTTGAGGTAAGATGGAGTGTAGGAAGGGGAGTGAATGGGGTTGAATGCTGGGGAGTGATGGGGAGGAGGGAAAGATTGGGGGATAGAATGGTGTTGGAGTGGAGAGGCAGAGGAGTGAGTTAGTGGGAAAAGAATGGTCTTGAGGTGAGATGGAGATGACGAATGGGACAGGTTTAGGAGAGATGGTGATGACGAATGGGATAGGTTGGGGAGAGAATTCATTGGGGTTAGATGGAGAGGGGGGAGTAATTGGGGATGTAATGGTGTTGGGGTGAGATTTAGAATGAGAGATTGGGGATAGAATGGTGTTGTAGGAATGATGGAGAGGAAGGAGTGATTGGGGTTAGAATGGTGTTGGGTAGAGTTTGAGAGAGAGTGATTGTGCATAGAATGGTGTTCGAGGAGAGATGGAGAGGAGGGAGTGATTGGGGATAGAATGGTTTTGTTGAAAGACGGAGAGGAGGCAGTGATTGTGGATAGAATGTTGTTGGGGAGAGATGGAATGCAGGAAGGGTAAAGATTAGGGGATCTATGGAGAGGAGGAAGGAGAGCTATTGGGGTTCGAATGGTTTTGGGGAGAGATGGAGAGGAGGAAGCGCTGTGATTTAGGGATAGATTTGTGCTGAGGCACGATGGAGTGGAGGAAGGGGAATGATTGGGGATAGAATGTTGTTGGGGAGTGATGGGAGGAGGGAAAGATTGGGGGATAGAATATTGTTGTAGTGGAGAGGGAGAGGAGGGAGTGAGTGGGGAAAGAATGGTGGAGAGATTGAGATGACGAAGGGGAAATGTTGGGGATAGAATGATGTTGGGTTAGATGGAGAGGAGGGAGTGATTGGGGATATAATGGTGTTGGGGTGAGATGGAGAGGAGGAAGGGGATGGATTGGGGATAGAATGGTGTTGGGGAGATATGGAGAGGAGGGAGTGATTGTGGATAGCCTGGTGTTGGGGAGAGATGGAGAGTCGGGAGTGATTGGGGATAGAATTGTGTTGGATTGAGATTGAGAGAGATATTGTGGATAGAATGGTGTTGGAGGGGATATAGAGAGGAGGGAGTGATTGTGGATAGAAAGGTGTTGGAGGTGAGATGGAGAGGAGGGAGTGATTGGGGATAGAATGTGGTTGGTGAGAGATGTAGACAGAGAGATTGGGCGTAGAATGTTTTTGCCGTGGAGAGATGGAGAGGAGGGACTGATTCGGGATAGAATGGTTTTGGAGAGGTTCGATGGAGAGGAGGGAGTCATTGGGGATAGAATGGTGTTGGAAGAGAGAGATGGAGAGGACGGGGTGATTAGGGATAGAATAGTAGGGAGAGATGGAGAGGATGAAGGGATGAGATTGGGGGATAGAATAGTGTTTGGGAGAGATGGAGAGGAGGAACCGCAGAGATTCAGGGATAGAATGGTGTTGAGGCAAGCTGGAGAAAAGGAAGGGGAGTGATTGGGGGATAGAATGGTTTTGGAGTTGAAAGTGAGAGGAGGGAGTGAGTGGGGAAAGAATGGTGTTGGGTATAGATGGAGATGACGAAGGGGATATGTTGGGGATAGAATGATGTTGGGTTAGATGGAGAGGAGGGAGTGATTGGGGATAACATGATGTTGGGTAGAGATGGATAGTCGGGAGTGATTGGGGATAGAATGGTGTTGGGGACAGATGGAGAGGAGGGAGTGATTGGGGATAGAATGGTGTTGGGGAGAGTTGGAGTGTAGGAAGGGTAAAGATTATGGGATAGGTGGTGTTTGGGAGAGATGGAGTGGAGGAAGGAGCGATTGGGGATAGAATGGTTTTGGGGAGAGATGGAGAGGAAGAAGCGCAGAGATTTAGGGATAGAATTGTGCTGAGGCACGATGGAGTGGAGGATGGGGAGTGATTGGGGATAGAATGTTGTTGGGGTGAGATGGAGAGGAATGAGTGATTGGGGATAGAATGGTGTTAGTAAAAGGTGGAGTGGAGGGAGTGATTGGGGGATAGAATGGTTTTGGAGTTGAAAGTGAGAGGAGGGAGTGAGTGGGGAAAGAATGGTGTTGGGTATAGATGGAGATGACGAAGGGGATATGTTGGGGATAGAATGGTGTTGGGTTAGATGGCGAGGAGGGAGTGATTGGGAATAGAATGGTGTTGTGTTAGATGGAGAGGAGGGAGGGCATAGATTGGGGATTGAATGGTGTTTGGGAGAGATGGAGAGGAGGGAGTGATTGGGGATAGCATGCAGTTGGGGAGAGATGGAGTGTCGGGATGACTGGGGATAGAATGGTGTTGGGGAGAGATGGTGAGGAGCGAGCGATAGATGTTAGCATAGTTTTGGGTTAGTTTGTGAGGAGGGAGTGATTGGGTATAGAATGATGTTGGGGAGAGATGGAGAGGAATGAGTGATTGGGGATAGAATGGTGTTAGGAAAAGATGGAGAGGAGGCAGTGATTGTGGATAGAATGTTGTTGGGGAGAGATGGAATGTAGGAAGGGTAAAGATTGGGGATAGATGGAGAGGAGGAAGGAGAGCGATTGGGGTTAGAATGGTTTTGGGGAGAGATGGAGAGGAGGTAGCGCTGTGATTTAGGGATAGATTTGTGCTGAGGCACGATGGAGTGGAGGAAGGGGAATGATTGGGGATAGAATGTTGTTGGGGAGTGATGGGAGGAGGGAAAGATTGGGGGATAGAATATTGTTGTAGTGGAGAGGGAGAGGAGGGAGTGAGTGGGGAAAGAATGGTGGAGAGATTGAGATGACGAAGGGGAAATGTTGGGAATAGAAAGATGTTGGGTTAGATGGAGAGGAGGGAGTGATTGGGGATATAATGTTGTTGGGGAGATATGGAGAGGAGGGAGTGATTGTGGATAGCCTGGTGTTGGGGAGAGATGGAGAGTCGGGAGTGATTGGGGATAGAATTGTGTTGGTTTGAGATTGAGAGAGATATTGTGGATAGAATGGTGTTGGAGGGGATATAGAGAGGAGGGAGTGATTGGGGATAGAAAGGTGTTGGAGGAGAGATGGAGAGGAGGGAGTGATTGGGGATAGAATGCGGTTGGTGAGAGATGTAGACAGAGAGATTGGGCGTAGAATGTTTTTGCCGTGGAGAGATGGAGAGGAGGGACTGATTCGGGATAGAATGGTTTTGGAGGGGTTCGATGGAGAGGAGGGAGTCATTGGGGATAGAATGGTGTTGGAAGAGAGAAATGGAGAGGACGGGGTGATTAGGGATAGAATAGTAGGGAGAGATGGAGAGGATGAAGGGGTGAGATTGGGGGATAGAATGGTGTTTGGGAGTGATGGAGAGGAGGAACCGCAGAGATTTAGGGATAGAATGGTGTTGAGGCAAGCTTGAGAAAAGGAAGGGGAGTGATTGGGGGATAGAATGGTTTTGGAGTTGAGAGTGAGAGGAGGGAGAGAGTGGGGAAAGAATGGTGTTGGGTATAGATGGAGATGACGAAGGGGATATGTTGTGGATAGAATGGTGTTGGGGAGAGATGTAGAGGAGGGAGTGATTGGGGATAGAATGATGTTGGGGTGAGATTTAGAATGAGAGATTGGGGATAGAATTGTGTTGGAGTAGAGATGGAGAGGAGGGAGTGATTGGGGATAGAATGGTGTTGGGGAGAGTTGGAGTGTAGGAAGGGTAAAGATTATGGGATAGGTGGTGTTTGGGAGAGATGGAGTGGAGGAAGGAGCGATTGGGGATAGAATGGTTTTGGGGAGAGATGGAGAGAAGAAGCGCAGAGATTTAGGGATAGAATTGTGCTGAGGCACGATGGAGTGGAGGAAGGGGAATGATTGGGGATAGAATGTTGTTGGGGAGTGATGGGAGGAGGGAAAGATTGGGGAATAGAATATTGTTGTAGTGGAGAGGGAGAAGTGGGAGTGAATGGGGAAAGAATGGTGGAGAGATGGAGATGACGAAGGGGAGATGTTGGGGATAGAATGATGTTGGGTTAGATGGAGAGGAGGGAGTGATTGAGGATAACATGATGTTGGGTAGAGAATGAGTGTCGGGAGTGATTGGGGATAGCATGGTGTTAGTAAAAGTTGGAGTGGAGGGAGTGATTGGGGATAAAATGGTTTTGCAGTGGAGAGATGGAGAGGAGGGTTTCATTGGGGATAGAATGGTGTTGGGTTAGATGGCGAGGAGGGAGTGATTGGGGATTGAATGGTGTTTGGGAGAGATGGAGAGGAGGGAGTGATTGGGGATAGCATGCAGTTGGGGAGAGATGGAGTGTCGGGATGACTGGGGATAGAATGGTGTTTTGGAGAGATGGTGAGGAGCGAGCGATAGATGTTAGCATAGTTTTGGGTTAGTTTGTGAGGAGGGAGTGATTGGGTATAGAATGATGTTGGGGAGAGATGGAGAGGAATGAGTGATTGGGGATAGAATGGTGTTAGGAAAAGATGGAGAGGAGGTAGTGATTGGGGATAGAATGATGTTGGGGAGAGATGGAGAGGAGGAAGCGCAGAGATTTTGGGATAGATTTGTGTTGAGGCAAGATGGAGTGTCGGAAGGGGAGTGAATGGGGTAGAATGTTGGGGAGTGATGGGGAGGAGGGAAGGATTGTGGGATAGAATGGTGTTGGAATGGAGTGTGAGAGGAGGGACTAGGTGGGGAAAGAATTGTGTTGGGTTAGATGGAGAGGATGGAGTGATTGGGAATATAATGGTGTTGGGGCGAGATTTAGAATGAGAGATTAGGGATAGAATGGTGTTGGAGGAAACATGGAGAGGAAGGAATGATTGGGGTTAGAATGGTGTTGGGTAGAGTATGAGAGAGTGATTGGGGATAGAATGGTGTTGGAGTAGAGATGGAGTAGAGGGAGTGATTGGGGATAGAATGGTGTTGTGGAGATATTGAATGGAGCAAGGGTAAAGATGGGGGAATAGAATGGTGTTTGTGAGAGATGGACAGGTGGAAGGAGAGCGATTGGGGATAGAATGGTTTTGGGGAGAGATTGAGAGGTGGGTGAGATTGGGGAATAGAATGGTGTTGGGTTGAGATGGAGAGGAGGAAGGGGAGAATTTGGGAGATAGAATGTTGTTGGAGAGGAGAGATGGAGAGAAGGGAGTGTGGGGATAGAATGGTGTTGGAGGGGTGAGATGGAGAGGAGGGAGTGATTGGGTACAGAATAGTAGGGAGAGATGGAGAGGAGGATGGGATGAGATTGGGGGACAGAATTGTGTTTTGGGGAGAGATGGAGAGGAGGAACCGCAGAGATTTATAGATAGCATGGTGTTGAGGCATGTTGGAGAGGAGGAAGGGGAGTTATTGGGGGATAGAATAGTGTTGGAGTTGAGAGGGAGAGGAGGGAGTGAGTGGGGAAAGAATGGTGTTGGGGATAGATGGAGATGACGAAGGTTATATGTTGGGGATAGAATGGTGTTGTGGAGAGATGGAGAGGAGGGAGTGCTTGGGGATAGAATGGTGTTGGGTAGAGTTTGAGAGAGAGATTCGGGATAGAATGGTTTTGGAGGGCAAAGATTGAGAGGAGGGAGTGATTGGGGAAAGTATAGTAGATAGAGTTGGAGAGGGGGAAGGGATGAGATTGGGGGATAGAATGGTGTTGGGGAGAGATGGAGAGGAGGAAGCGCTGAGATTTAGGGATCGATTTGTGTTGAGGTAAGATGGAGTGTAGGAAGGGGAGTGAATGGGTAGAATGCTGGGGAGTGATGGGGAGGAGGGAAAGATTGGGGGATAGAATGGTGTTGGAGTGGAGAGGGAGAGGAGTGAGTTAGTGGGAAAAGAATGGTTTTGGGGTGAGATGGAGATGACGAATGGGACAGGTTTAGGACAGATGGAGATGTCGAATGGGATAGGTTTAGGAGAGATGGTGATGACGAATGGGATAGGTTGGGGAGAGATTTCTTTGGGGTTAGATGGAGAGGGGGTAGTAATTGGGGATGTAATGGTGTTGGGGTGAGAATTAGAATGAGAGATTGGGGATAGAATGGTGTTGTAGGAATGATGGAGAGGAAGGAGTGATTGGGGTTAGAATGGTGTTGGGTAGAGTTTGAGAGAGAGTGATTGTGCATAGAATGGGGTTCGAGGAGAGATGGAGAGGAGGGAGTGATTGGGGATAGAATGGTTTTGTGGAAAGATGGAGAGGAGGGTGTGATTGGGGATAGAATGGTGTTGGGGAGAGTTGGAATGGAGGAAGGGTAAAGATTGGGGGATAGAATGGTGTTTGGGAGAGATAGAGAGGAGGAGGCCGAAAGATTCAGGGATGGAATGGTGTTGAGGCAAGATTGAGAGGAGGAAGGGGAGTGATTGGGGATAGGATGTTGTTGGGAAGTGATGGAGAGGAGGGAGAGATTGGGTGATAGAATGGTGTTTTGGGTGAGATGGAGAGTAGGGAGTGATTGGGTATAGAATGATGTAGAGCAGAGGGAGTGCAGGGAATGATGAGGGATAGAAAGGTGTTGGGGAAAGATGGAGTGGAGGGAGTGATTGGGGATAGAATGGTGTTGGGGAGAGATGTAGAGTGAGAGAATGGGGATAGAATGGTTTTACAGTGGAGAGATGGAGAGGAGGGAGTTATTGGGGATAGAATGTTGTTGGGGAGTGATGGGAGGAGGGAAAGATTGGGGGATAGAATATTGTTGTAGTGGAGAGGGAGAGGAGGGAGTGAGTGGGGAAAGAATGGTGGAGAGATTGAGATGACGAAGGGGAAATGTTGGGGATAGAATGATGTTGGGTTAGATGGAGAGGAGGGAGTGATTGGGGATATAATGGTGTTGGGGTGAGATGGAGAGGAGGAAGGGGATGGATTGGGGATAGAATGGTGTTGGGGAGATATGGAGAGGAGGGAGTGATTGTGGATAGCCTGGTGTTGGGGAGAGATGGAGAGTCGGGAGTGATTGGGGATAGAATTGTGTTGGTTTGAGATTGAGAGAGAGAGAGATTGTGGATAGAATGGTGTTGGAGGGGATATAGAGAGGAGGGAGTGATTGGGGATAGAAAGGTGTTGGAGGAGAGATGGAGAGGAGGGTGTGATTGGTGATAGAATGTGGTTGGTGAGAGATGTAGAGAGAGAGATTGGGGATAGAATGATTTTACAGAGGAGAGTTGGAAAGTAGGGTGTCATTGGGGATAGAATGTTGTTGGGGAGAGATGGAGAAGAGTAAGCACAGAGATTTAGTGATAGATTGGTGTTGAGGCAAGCTGGATGGAGGAAGGGGAGGGATTGGGGATAGAATGTTGTTGGGCAGTGATGGGGAGGTGGGTAAAATTGGGGGAGAGAATGGTGTTGGAGGAAAAATGGATAGGAGGGAGTAATTGGGGATAGATTGGTGTTGGGTAGAGTTTGAGAGAGAGATTGGGGATAGAATTGTGTTGGAGGAGAGATGGAGAGGAGGGAGTGATTGCGCATAGAATGGTTTTGTTGAAAGATGGAGAGGAGGCAGTGATTGTGGATAGAATGTTGTTGGGGAGAGATGGAATGTAGGAAGGGTAAAGATTGGGGATAGATGGAGAGGAGGAAGGAGAACGATTGGGGATAGAATGGTTTTGGGGAGAGATGGAGAGGAGGAAGCGCTGTGATTTAGGGATAGATTTGTGCTGAGGCACGATGGAGTGGAGGAAGGGAAATGATTGGGGATAGAATGTTGTTGGGGAGTGATGGGAGGAGGGAAAGATTGGGGGATAGAATATTGTTGTAGTGGAGAGGGAGAGGAGGGGGTGAGTGGGGAAAGAATGGTGGAGAGATTGAGATGACGAAGGGGAAATGTTGGGGATAGAATGATGTTGGGTTAGATGGAGAGGAGCTAGTGATTGGGGATATAATGGTGTTGGGGAGATATGGAGCGGAGGGAGTGATTGGGGATAGCCTGGTGTTGGGGAGAGATGGAGAGTCGGGAGTGATTGGGGATAGAATTGTGTTGGTTTGAGATTGAGAGAGAGATTGTGGATAGAATGGTGTTGGAGGGGATATAGAGAGGAGGGAGTGATTGGGGATAGAATGTGGTTGGTGAGAGATGTAGACAGAGAGATTGGGCATAGAATGTTTTTGCCGTGGAGAGATGGAGAGGAGGGACTGATTGGGGATAGAATGGTTTTGGAGGGGTTCGATGGAGAGGAGGGTCATTGTGGATAGAATGGTGTTGGAAGAGAGAGATGGAGAGGAGGGGGTGATTAGGGATAGAATAGTAGGGAGAGATGGAGAGGATGAAGGGATGAGATTGGGGGATAGAATGGTGTTTGGGAGAAATGGAGAGGAGGAACCGAAGAGATTTAGGGATAGAATGGTGTTGAGGCAAGCTGGAGACGAGGAAGGGGAGTGATTGGGGGATAGAATGGTTTTGGAGTTGAGAGTGAGAGGAGGGAGTGAGTGGGGAAAGAATGGTGTTGGGTATAGATGGAGATGACGAAGGGGATATGTTGGGGATAGAATGGTGTTGGGGAGAGATGGAGAGGAGGGAGTGATTGGGGATAGAATGATGTTGTGGTGAGATTTAGAATGAGAGATTGGGGATAGAATGTTGTTGGAGGAAAGATGGATAGGAGGGAGTAATTGGGGATAGAATGGTGTTGGGTAGAGTTTGAGAGAGATTGAGGATAGAATTGTGTTGGAGGAGAGATGGAGAGGAGGGAGTGATTGGGGATAGAATGGTGTTGGGGAGAGTTGGAGAGTCGGGAGTGATTGGGGATAGAATTGTGTTGGTTTGATATTGAGAGTGAGATTGTGGATAGAATGGTGTGGGTGGGGATATAGAGAGGAGGGAGTGATTGGGGATAGAATGTGGTTGGTGAGAGATGTAGACAGAGAGATTGGGCATAGAATGTTTTTGCCGTGGAGAGATGGAGAGGAGGGACTGATTGGGGATAGAATGGTTTTGGAGGGGTTCGATGGAGAGGAGGGAGTCATTGTGGATAGAATGGTGTTGGAAGAGAGAGATGGAGAGGAGGGGGTGATTAGGGATAGAATAGTAGGGAGAGATGGAGAGGATGAAGGGATGAGATTGGGGGATAGAACTGTGTTTGGGAGAGATGGAGAGGAGGCACCGCAGAGATTTAGGGATAGAATGGTGTTGAGGCAAGCTGGAGAAAAGGAAGGGGAGTGATTGGGGTATAGAATGGTTTTGGAGTTGAGAGTGAGAGGAGGGAGTGAGTGGGGAAAGAATGGTGTTGGGTATAGATGGAGATGAGGAAGGGGATATGTTGGGGATAGAATGGTGTTGGGGAGAGATGGAGAGGAGGGAGTGATTGGGGATAGAATGATGTTGTGGTGAGATTTAGAATGAGAGATTCGGGATAGAATGGTGTTGGAGGAAAGATGGATAGGAGGGAGTAATTGGGGATAGAATGGTGTTGGGTAGAGTTTGAGAGAGAGATTGGGGATAGAATTGTGTTGGGGAGAGTTGGAGTGTAGGAAGGGTAAAGATTATGGGATAGGTGGTGTTTGGGGGAGATGGAGTGGAGGAAGGAGAGCGATTGGGGATAGAATGGTTTTGGGGAGAGATGGAGAGGAAGAAGCGCAGAGATTTAGGGATAGAATTGTGCTGCGGCACGATGGAGTGGAGGATGGGGACTGATTGGGGATAGAATGTTGTTGGGGATTGATGGGAGGAGGGAAAGATAGGGGAATAGAATATTGTTGTAGTGGAGAGGGAGAGGTGGGAGTGAATGGGGAAAGAATGGTGGAGAGATGGAGATGACGAAGGGGAAATGTTGGGGATAGAATGATGTTGGGTTAGATGGAGAGGAGGGAGTGATTGGGGATAACATGGTGTTGGGGAGAGATGGAGAGTCGGGAGTGATTGGGGATAGAATGGTTTTGGGGAGAGATGGAGAGGAGGGAGCGATTGGGGATAGAATGGTTTTTTTGGAAAGATGGAGAGGAGGGTGTGATTGGGGATAGAATTGTGTTGGGGAGAGATGGAGAGGAGGGAGCGATTGGGGATAGAATGGTTTTTTTGGAAAGATGGAGAGGAGGGTGTGATTGGGGATAGAATGGTGTTGGGGAGTGTTGGAATGGAGGAAGGGTAAAGATTGGGGGATAGAATGGTGTTTGGGAGAGATAGAGAGGAGGAGGCCGAAAGATTCAGGGATGGAATGGTGTTGAGGCATGATTGAGAGGAGGAAGGGGAGTGATTGGGGATAGGATGTTGTTGGGAAGTGATGGAGAGGAGGGAGAGATTGGGTGATAGAATGGTGTTTTGGGTGAGATGGAGAGTAGGGAGTGATTGGGTATAGAATGATGTAGGGCAGAGGGAGAGCAGGGAATGATGAGGGATAGAAAGGTGTTGGGGAAAGATGGAGTGGAGGGAGTGATTGTGGATAGAATGGTGTTGGGGAGAGATGTAGAGTGAGAGAATGGGGATAGAATGGTTTTACAGTGGAGAGATGGAGAGGAGGGAGTTATTGGGGATAGAATGTTGTTGGGGAGTGATGGGAGGAGGGAAAGATTGGGGGATAGAATATTGTTGTAGTGGAGAGGGAGAGGAGGGAGTGAGTGGGGAAAGAATGGTGGAGAGATTGAGATGACGAAGGGGAAATGTTGGGGATAGATTGATGTTGGGTTAGATGGAGAGGAGGGAGTGATTGCGGATATAATGGTGTTGGGGTGAGATGGAGAGGAGGAAGGGGATGGATTGGGGATAGAATGGTGTTGGGGAGATATGGAGAGGAGGGAGTGATTGTGGATAGCCTGGTGTTGGGGAGAGATGGAGAGTCGGGAGTGATTGGGGATAGAATTGTATTGGTTTGAGATTGAGAGAGAGAGAGATTGTGGATAGAATGGTGTTGGAGGGGATATAGAGAGGAGGGCGTGATTGGGGATAGAAAGGTGTTGGAGGAGAGATGGAGAGGAGGGTGTGATTGGTGATAGAATGTGGTTGGTGAGAGATGTAGAGAGAGAGATTGGGGATAGAATGATTTTACAAAGGAGAGTTGGAAAGTAGGGTGTCATTGGGGATAGAATGTTGTTGCGGAGAGATGGAGAAGAGTAAGCACAGAGATTTAGTGATAGATTGGTGTTGAGGCAAGCTGGATGGAGGAAGGGGAGGGATTGGGGATAGAATGTTGTTGGGCAGTGATGGGGAGGTGGGTAAAATTGGGGGAGAGAATGGTGTTGGAGGAAAAATGGATAGGAGGGAGTAATTGGGGATAGAATGGTGTTGGGAAGAGTTTGAGAGAGAGATTGGGGATAGAATTGTGTTGGAGGAGAGATGGAGAGGAGGCAGTGATTGTGGATAGAATGTTGTTGGGGAGAGATGGAATGTAGGAAGGGTAAAGATTAGGGGATAGATGGAGAGGAGGAAGGAGAACGATTGGGGATAGAATGGTTTTGGGGAGAGATGGAGAGGAGGAAGCGCTGTGATTTAGGGATAGATTTGTGCTGAGGCACGATGGAGTGGAGGAAGGGTAATGATTGGGGATAGAATGTTGTTGGGGAGTGATGGGAGGAGGGAAAGATTGGGGGATAGAATATTGTTGTAGTGGAGAGGGAGAGGAGGGGGTGAGTGGGGAAAGAATGGTGGAGAGATTGTGATGACGAAGGGGAAATGTTGGGGATAGAATGATGTTGGGTTAGATGGAGAGGAGCTAGTGATTGGGGATATAATGGTGTTGGGGAGATATGGAGCGGAGGGAGTGATTGGGGATAGCCTGGTGTTGGGGAGAGATGGAGAGTCGGGAGTGATTGGGGATAGAATTGTGTTGGTTTGAGATTGAGAGAGAGATTGTGGATAGAATGGTGTTGGAGGGGATATAGAGAGGAGGGAGTGAGTGGGGAAAGAATGGTGTTGGGTATAGATGGAGATGACGAAGGGGATATGTTGGGGATAGAATGGTGTTGGGGAGAGATGGAGAGGAGGGAGTGATTGGGGATAGAATGATGTTGTGGTGAGATTTAGAATGAGAGATTGGGGATAGAATGTTGTTGGAGGAAAGATGGATAGGAGGGAGTAATTGGGGATAGAATGGTATTGGGTAGAGTTTGAGAGAGAGATTGAGGATAGAATTGTGTTGGAGGAGAGATGGAGAGGAGGGAGTGATTGGGGATAGAATGGTGTTGGTTTGATATTGAGAGTGAGATTGTGGATAGAATGGTGTGGGTGGGGATATAGAGAGGAGGGAGTGATTGGGGATAGAATGTGGTTGGTGAGAGATGTAGACAGAGAGATTGGGCATAGAATGTTTTTGCCGTGGAGAGATGGAGAGGAGGGACTGATTGGGGATAGAATGGTGTTGGAGGGGTTCGATGGAGAGGAGGGAGTCATTGTGGATAGAATGGTGTTGGAAGAGAGAGATGGAGAGGAGGGGGTGATTATGGATAGAATAGTAGGGAGAGATGGAGAGGATGAAGGGATGAGATTGGGAGATAGAACTGTGTTTGGGAGAGATGGAGAGGAGGCACCGCAGAGATTTAGGGATAGAATGGTGTTGAGGCAAGCTGGAGAAAAGGAAGGGGAGTGATTGGGGTATAGAATGGTTTTGGAGTTGAGAGTGAGAGGAGGGAGTGAGTGGGGAAAGAATGGTGTTGGGTATAGTTGGAGATGAGGAAGGGGATATGTTGGGGATAGAATGGTGTTGGGGAGAGATGGAGAGGAGGGAGTGATTGGGGATAGAATGATGTTGTGGTGAGATTTAGAATGAGAGATTCGGGATAGAATGGTGTTGGAGGAAAGTTGGATAGGAGGGAGTAATTGGGGATAGAATGGTGTTGGGTAGAGTTTGAGAGAGAGATTGGGGATAGAATTGTGTTGGAGGAAAGATGGATAGGAGGGAGTAATTGGGGATAGAATGGTGTTGGGTAGAGTATGAGAGAGAGAGATTGGGGATAGAATGGTGTTGGAGGAAAGATGGATAGGAGGGAGTAATTGGGGATAGAATGTTGTTGGGTAGAGTTTGAGAGAGAGATTGGGGATAGAATTGTGTTGGAGCAGAAATGGAGAGGAGGGAGTGATTGGGGATAGAATGGTGTTGGGTAGAGTATGAGAGAGAGATTGGGGATAGAATTGTGTTGGGGAGAGTTGGAGAGGAGGGGGTGATTGGGGATAGAATTGTGTTGGGGAGAGTTGGAGTGTAGGAAGGGTAAAGATTATGGGATAGGTGGTGTTTGGGAGAGATGGAGTGGAGGAAGGAGCGATTGGGGATAGAATGGTTTTGGGGAGAGATGGAGAGGAAGAAGCGCAGAGATTTAGGGATAGAATTGTGCTGCGGCACGATGGAGTGGAGGATGGGGACTGATTGGGGATAGAATGTTGTTGGGGATTGATGGGAGGAGGGAAAGATAGGGGAATAGAATATTGTTGTAGTGGAGAGGGAGAGGTGGGAGTGAATGGGGAAAGAATGGTGGAGAGATGGAGATGACGAAGGGGAAATGCTGGGGATAGAATGATGTTGGGTTAGATGGAGAGGAGGGAGTGATTGGGGATAGATTAGTTTTGGGTTAGTTTGAGAGGTGGGAGTGATTGGGTATAGAATGGTGTTGGGGAGAGATGGAGAGGAATGAGTGATTGGGGATAGAATGGTTTTGTGGAAAGATGGAGAGTACGGAGTGATTGGGGATAGAATGGTGTTAGGGAGAGATGGAGAGGAGGTAGGAGAGCGATTGGGGATAGAATGTTTTTGGGGAGAGATGGAGAGGGGGTGAGATTGGGGAATAGAATGGTGTTGGGGTGAGATGGAGAGGAGGAAAGTGAGAATTTGGGGGATAGAATATTGTTGGAGAGGAGAGATGAGGAGGAGGGTTTTATTGGGTATAGAATGGTGTTGGGGAGGGATGGAGAGGAATGAGTGTTTGTGGATCGTATAGTGTTAGTTAAAGATGGAGAGGAGGGAGTGATTGGGGATAGAATGTGGTTGGTGAGAGATGTAGAGAGAGAGATTGGGGATAGAATGCTTTTGCAGCGGAGAGATGGAAAGGAGGGTGTCATTGGGGGATAGAATGTTGTTGTGGAGAGTTGGAAAGGAGGAAGCGCAGAGATTTAGGGATAGATTGGTGTTGAGGCAAGATGGATGGAGGAAGGGAAGGGATTGGGGATAGAATGTTGTTGGGGAGTGATGGGGAGGAGAAAGAGATCGGTGGATAGAATGGTGTTGGGGAGAGATGGAGAGGAGGAAGGGGAAAGATTGGGGATAGAATGGTGTTGGGAGAGATGGAGAGGAGGAAGGGGAAAGATTGGGGATAGAATGGTGTTGGGGAGAGATATAGAATGATAGATTGGGGATAGAATGGTGTTGGAGGAAAGATGGATAGGAGGGATTAATTGGGGATAGAATGTTTTTGGGTAGTGTTTGAGAGGGTGAGATTGGGGATAGCATGGTTTTGGGGAGAGATTGAGAGGCGGGTGTGATTGGGAATAGAATGATGGTGTGGAGATATTGAGAATGTGACATTCCGGATAGAATGGTGCTGGAGGAAAGTAGGAGAGTAGGGATTGATTGGGGCTAGAATTGTGTTGGTTTCAGATTGAGAGAGAGTGATTGGGGATAGAATAGTAGGGAGAGATGGAGAGGAGGAAGGGATGAGATTAGGGGATATAATGGTGTTGAGGCAAGATGGAGAGGACGAAGGGGAGTGATTGTGGGATAGAATGGTGTTGCGGAGAGATGGAGAGGTGGAAGTGTAAAGATTGGGAGATGGAAAGGTCTTGGAGTGGAGAGGGAGAGGAGGGAGTGAGTGGGAAAAGAATGGTGTTGGGGATAGATGGAGATGACGATGGGGATAGGTTGGGGAAAGAATTGTGTTGGGGAGAGATGGAGAGGAGGGAGTGATTGGGGATAGCATGTTGTTGGGGTGAGATTTAGAATGGGGATAGAATGGTGTAGGAGGAAAGATGGATACCGGGGAGTAATTGTGGATAGAATGGTGTTGGGTAGAATTTGAGAGAGAGATTGGGGATAGAATGGTGTTGGAGGAGAGATGGAGACGAGGGAGTGATTGGGGATAGAATGGTTTTGTGGAAAGATGGAGAGGAGGGAGTGATTGGGGATAGAATAGTATGTGGAGATGGAGAGGAGGAAGGGATGAGATTGGGGGATAGAATGGTGTTGGGGAGAGATGGAGAGGAGGAAGCGCATAGATTTAGGGATAGATTTGTGTCGAGGCAAGATGGAGAGGAGGAAGGGGAGTGATTGGGGATAGAATGTTGTTGGGGAGTGATGGGGAGGTGGGAAAATTTGGGGGATAGAATGGTGTTGGAGGAAAGATGGAGAGGAAGGAGTGATTGGGGATAGAATAGTTTTGTGGAAAGATGGAGAGGACGGAGTGATTGGGGATAGAAAGGTGTTAGGGAGAGATGGCGAGGAGGTAGGAGAGCGATTGGGGATAGAATGGTTTTGGGGAGAGATGGAGAGGGGGTGAGATTGAGGAATAGAATGGTGTTGGGGTGAGATGGAGAGGAGGAAAGTGAGAATTTGGGGGATAGAATGTTGTTGGAGAGGAGAGATGGGGAGGAGGGTTTTATTGGGTATAGAATGGTGTTGGGGAGGGATGGAGAGGAATGAGTGTTTGTGGATAGAATAGTGTTAGTTAAAGATGGAGAGGAGGGAGTGATTGGGGATAGAATGTGGTTGGTGAGAGATGTAGAGAGAGAGATTGGGGATAGAATGCTTTTACAGCGGAGAGATGGAAAGGAGGGTATCATTGGGGGATAGAATGTTGTTGGGGAGAGTTGGAAAGGAGGAAGCGCAGAGATTTAGGGATAGATTGGTGCTGAGGCAAGATGGATGGAGGAAGGGAAGGGATTGGGGATAGAATGTTGTTGGTGAGTGATGGGGAGGAGAAAGAGATCGGTGGATAGAATGGTGTTGGGGAGAGATGGAGAGGAGGAAGGGGAAAGATTGGGAATAGAATGGTGTTGGGGAGAGATATAGAATGATAGATTGGGGATAGAATGGTGTTGGAGGAAAGATGGATAGGAGGGAGTAATTGGGGATAGAATGTTTTTGGGTAGAGTTTGTGAGAGTGAGATTGGGGATAGCATGGATTTGGGGAGAGATTGAGAGGCGGGTGTGATTGGGAATAGAATGATGGTGTGGAGATATTTAGAATGTGACATTCGGGATAGAATGGTGCTGGAGGAAAGTAGGAGAGTAGGGATTGATTGGGGCTAGAATGGTGTTGGTTTCAGATTGAGAGAGAGTGATTGGGGATAGAATATTAGGGAGAGATGGAGAGGAGGAAGGGATGAGATTGGGGGATAGAATGGTGTTGGAGGGGAGAGATTGAGAGGAGGGAGTGATTGGGGATAGATTAGTAGGTAGAGATGGAGGGGGGAAGGGATGAGATTGGGGGATAGAATGGTGTTGGGGAGAGATGGAGAGGAGGAAGCGGAGAAATTGAGGGATAGAATGGTGTTGAGGCAAGGGAGAGTAGGAAGGAGAGTGATTGGTGATGGAATGTTTTTAGGGAGTGGTGGGGAGGAGGGAGAGATCGGTGGATAGAATGGTGTTGGGGAGAGATGGAGAGGAGGAAGGGGAGTGATTGTGGGATTGAATGGTTTTGCGGAGAGATGGAGAGGTGGAAGTGGAAAGATTGGGGGATAGAATAGTGTTGGTGTGGAGAGGGAGAGGAGGGCGTGATTGGGGATAGAATGGTGTTGAGGTGAGATTTAGAATGAGAGACTGGGGATAGAATGTTGCTGGAGGAATGATGAATAGGAGGGAGTAATTGGGGATAGAATGTTGTTGGGTAGAGTTTGAGAGAAAGAGATTGGGGATAGCATGGTGTTGGGGAGAGATTGAGAGACGGGTGTGATTGGGAATAGAATGATATTGGAGAGAAATTGAGAATGGGACATTCGGGATAGAATGGTGCTGGAGGAAAGAGGAAGAGGAGGGATTGATTGGGGATAGAATGGTTTCGGTTTGAGATTGAGAGAGAGATTGAGGGATAGAATGGTGTTGGGGAGTGATGGAGTGGAATGAGTGATTGGGGATAGAATGGTGTTAGGTAAAGATGGAAAGGAGGGAGTGATTGGGGATTGAATAATAGGTAGTGATTGATTGGAGGAAGGAATGTGATTGGGGAATATAATGGTGTTTGGGAGAGTTGGAGAGGAGGAAGCGCAGAGATTTTGGGATAGATTTGTGTCGAGGCAAGTGGAGAAATGGAGTGATTGCGAATAGAATGTTGTTGGGGTGTGATGGGGAGGAGGGAAAGATTGGGGGATTGAATGGGGTTGGAGTGGAGAGGGAGAGAAGGGAGTAAACGGGAAAGAATTGTGTTGGGGAGAGATGGAGATGACGAATGGGATAGGTTGGGGATAGAATTGTGTTTGGTTAGATAGAGAGGAGGGAGTGATTGTGGATAGAATGGTGTTGGGGAGAGATGGGGAGGAGGGAGCGATTGGGGATAGAATGTTGTTGGGCAGTGATGGAGAGGAGGGAGATTGGCGGATGGAATGGTGTTGTGGGTGAGATGGAGAGTAGGAACTGATTGAGGATAGAATGGAGTTGGAGAGTGATTTAGAATGAGAGATTTGGCATAGAATGGTGTTTGCGAGATTTGGAGACAAGGGAGTGACTGGGTATAGAATGGAGTTGGGGAGAGATGGAGAGGAGGGAGTGATTGGGGATTGAATGGTGTTAGGTAAAGATTGAGAGGAGGGAGTGATTGGGGATAGAATTGGGGTGAGATGTAGAGAGAGAGTTTGGGGCTTGAATTGTTTTACAGTGGAGAGATGGAGAGGAGGGAGTGATTGGGGATAGAATGGTGTTGGAAGGGAGAGATGGAGAGGAGAGTGTGATTGGGGATAGAATGGTTTTGGTTTGAGATTGAGAGGGAGATTGGGGATAGATTGGTGTTGGGGGAGAGGGTGAGCAGGGAGAGACTGGGGATAGAAAGGTGATGGGGAGAGTGAGAGGAGGGAGTGATTGGCGATATAATGTTGTTTGTGAGAGATGGATAAGTGGAACCAGAGAGATTGAGGGATAGAATGGTGTTGAGGCAAGATGGAGAGGAGGAAGGAGAGTGATTGGGGATAGAATGGTGTTGGGGAGAGATGGAGAGGAGGAAGGTGATAGATTGGGGATATAATGGTGTTGGGGAGAGATGGAGAGGAGGGAGTGATTGGGTATAGAATGTGGTTGGGGAGAGATGTAGAGAGAGATTGGGGATAGAAAGGTTCTGTAGTGGTGAGATGGAGAAGAGGGTGTCATTAAGGATAGAATGGTGTTGGAGGGGAGAGATTGAGAGGAGGGAGTGATTGGGGATAGATTAGTAGGTAGAGATGGAGGGGGGAAGGGATGAGATTGGGGGATAGAATGGTGTTGGGGAGAGATGGAGAGGAGGAAGCGGAGAAATTGAGGGATAGAATGGTGTTGAGGCAAGGGAGAGTAGGAAGGAGAGTGATTGGTGATGGAATGTTTTTAGGGAGTGATGGGGAGGAGGGAGAGATCGGTGGATAGAATGGTGTTGGGGAGAGATGGAGAGGAGGAAAGGGAGTGATTGTGGGATTGAATGGTTTTGCGGAGAGATGGAGAGGTGGAAGTGGAAAGATTGGGGGATAGAATAGTGTTGGTGTGGAGAGGGAGAGGAGGGCGTGATTGGGGATAGAATGGTGTTGAGGTGAGATTTAGAATGAGAGATTGGGGATAGAATGTTGCTGGAGGAATGATGAATAGGAGGGAGTAATTGGGGATAGAATGTTGTTGGGTAGAGTTTGAGAGAAAGAGATTGGGGATAGCATGGTGTTGGGGAGAGATTGAGAGACGGGTGTGATTGGGAATAGAATGATATTGGGGAGAAATTGAGAATGGGACATTCGGGATAGAATGGTGCTGGAGGAAAGAGGAAGAGGAGGGATTGATTGGGGATAGAATGGTTTCGGTTTGAGATTGAGAGAGAGATTGAGGGATAGAATGGTGTTGGGGTGTGATGGAGTGGAATGAGTGATTGGGGATAGAATGGTGTTAGGTAAAGATGGAGAGGAGGGAGTGATTGGGGATTGAATAATAGGTAGTGATTGAGAGGAGGAAGGAATGTGATTGGGGAATATAATGGTGTTTGGGAGAGTTGGAGAGGAGGAAGCGCAGAGATTTTGGGATAGATTTGTGTCGAGGCAAGTGGAGAAATGGAGTGATTGCGAATAGAATGTTGTTGGGGTGTGATGGGGAGGAGGGAAAGATTGGGGGATTGAATGGGGTTGGAGTGGAGAGGGAGAGAAGGGAGTAAACGGGAAAGAATTGTGTTGGGGAGAGATGGAGATGACGAATGGGATAGGTTGGGGATAGAATTGTGTTTGGTTAGATAGAGAGGAGGGAGTGATTGTGGATAGAATGGTGTTGGGGAGAGATGGGGAGGAGGGAGCGATTGGGGATAGAATGTTGTTGGGGAGTGATGGAGAGGAGGGTGAGATTGGCGGATTGAATGGTGTTGTGGGTGAGATGGAGAGTAGGGAGTGATTGAGGATAGAATGGTGTAGGAGAGAGATGGAGAGGGGGAGTGATTGGGGATTGAATGGTCTTAGGTAAAGAGATAGAGCAGGGAGTGATCGGGGATAGAATTGGTTTGTGGAGAGTTGTAGAGGGAGCGTTTGGGGATAGAATGGTTTTACAGAGGAGAGATGGAGAGGAGGGAGTGATTGGGGATAGAATGGTGTTGGAAGAGAGAGATGGAGAGGAGGGTGTGATTGGCATAGAATAGTAGGGAGAGATGGATTGGTGGAAGGGATATTAGGGGATATAATGGTGTTGGGAGAGATGGAGAGGTGGAAGGGGAAAGACTGGGGGAATAGAATGGTTTTGGAGTAGAGAGGGAGAGGAGGAAGTGTGTGGGGAAAGAATGGTGTTGGGGATAGATGGAGATGACGACGGGGATAGGTTGGGGATAGAATTGTTTAGGGGAGAGATGGATAGGAGGGAGTGATTGGGGATAGAATGGTGTTGGAAGAGAGAGATGGAGAGGAGGGTGTGATTGGCATAGAATAGTAGGGAGAGATGGATTGGTGGAAGGGATATTAGGGGATATAATGGTGTTGGGAGAGATGGAGAGGTGGAAGGGGAAAGACTGGGGGAATAGAATGGTTTTGGAGTAGAGAGGGAGAGGAGGAAGTGTGTGGGGAAAGAATGGTGTTGGGGATAGATGGAGATGACGACGGGGATAGGTTGGGGATAGAATTGTTTAGGGGAGAGATGGATAGGAGGGAGTGATTGGGGATAGAATGGTGTTGGGGTGAGATTTAGAATGAGAGATTGGGGATAAAATGGTGTTGGAGGAAAGATGGGTAGGAGGAAGTAATTGGGGATAGAATGTTGTTGGGTAGAGTTTGAGAGAGAGAGATTGGGGATATAATGGTGTTGGGGAGAAATTGAGAGGAGTGAGTGATTGGGGATAGAATGGTTTTGTAGAAAGTTGGAGACGACGAAGGAGAGCGATTGGGGATAGAATGGTTTTGGGGAGAGATGGAGTGGAGGGTGAAATTGTGGAATAGAATGTTGTTGGGGGTGAGATGGTGAGGTGGAAGGGGACAGTTTGGTGGATAGAATGTTGTTGTTGAGGAGAGATGGTGAGGAGGGAGTGATTGGGGATTGAATGGTGTTGTGGAGAGATGGAGAGGAGGGAGTGATTGGGGATAGCATGGTGTTGGGGAGAGATTGAGAGACGGGTGCGATTGGGAATACAGTTGTGTTGGGGAGAGATTGAGAATGGGACATTGGGGATAGAATGGTGCTGGAGGAAAGATGGAGAGCAGGTATTGATTGGGGATAGAATGGTGTTGGAGGAGATATGGAGAGGAGGGAGTGATTGGGGATAGAATGGAGTTGGGGAGAGGGAGAGGAGGAGGCGGAGAGATTGAGGAATAGAATGGTATAGAGGCAAGATGGAGAGGACGAAGTGGATGATTGTGGGATAGAACGGTGTTGCGGAGAGATGGAGAGGTGGAAGGGGAAAGATTGGGGGATAGAATGGTTTTGGAGTGGAGAGGGAGAGGAGGGAGTGAGTGGGGAAAGAATGGTTTTGGGTGAGATGGAGAGGAGGGAGAGATTGGGGAAAGAATGGTGTTGCGGCGAGATGGAGAGGAAGGGGAAAGAATGGGGGATAGAATGTTGTTGGAGTGGAGAGGTAGAGGTGTGAATTATTGGGGATAGAATGGTGTTGGGGAGAGATGGAGAAGAGGGAGTTGTTGGGGATAGCATGATGTTGGGGAGAGATGGAGATTAGGGGGTGACTGGGGATAGAATGGAGGGGAGAAATTCAGAATGAGAGATTTGGGATAGAATGGTGTTGGGGAGAGACGGACAGGAGGGAGTGATTGGGGATAGAACGGTGTTAGGTATAGATGGAGAGGAGGGAGTGATTGGGGATAGAATGCTGTTGGTGAGAGATGTAGAGAGAGAGATTGGGGATAGAATGGTTTTGCAGTGGAGACATGGAGAGGAGGGAGTGATTGCGGATAGAATAGTAGGGAGAGATGGAGAGCATGAAGGGATGAGTTTGGGGGGATAGAATGTTGTTAGGGAGAGTTGGAGAGGAGGAAGCGCAGAGATTTACGGATAGAATGGTGTTGAGGCGAGATCGAGAGGAGGAAGGGGAGTGACTGGGGATAGAATGGTGTTGGGGAGAGATGGAGAGGAGGGAGTGATTGGGGATAGAATAGTGTAGGGGAGAGATTTATTATGAGAGTTTGTGGACAGAATGGCGTTGGAGGAAAGATGGAGAAAATTGAGTGATTGGGGATAGAATGGTGTTAGGTAGAGTTTGAGAGTGAGAGATTGGGGATAGAATGGTGTTGGAAGACAGATGGAGAGGAGGGAGTGATTGGGGATAGAATGGTTTTGTTGAAAGTTGGAGAGGAGGGAGTATTTGGGGATAGAATGGTGTTGAGGAGAGATGGAGTGGAGGAAGGGGAAAGATTGGTGTATAGAATGGTGTTTGGGAGACATTGAAGAGGAGGGAGTGATTGGGGATAGCATGATGTTGGGGAGAGATTGATAGGTGGGAGTGATTGGGAATGGAATGGTGTTGGCAAGAGATTGAGAATGAGACATTGGGGTAGAATGGTGCTGGAGGAAAGATGGGGAGGAGGGATTTATTGAGGATAGAATGGTGTTGGGGAGAGATTGAGAGTGAAATTGGGGATAGAATCGTGTTGGAGGAGAGATGGAGAGTGTAGGGAGTGATTGGGGATAGAATGGTGTTGTGTAAAGTTGGAGAGGAGGGAGTGATTGCGGATAGAATGGGGCTGGGGAGAGATGTAGAGAGAGATTGTGGATAGAAAGGTTTTGTAGTGGGGAGATGGAGAGGAGGGAGTGACTGGGGGATAGAATGATGTTGCACTGGAGTGATGCGGGGACTGAGGGAAGGGGAGTGATTGGGGGATAGAATGGTGTTGGAGACCGATGGAGAGTTGGGAGTGATTGGGGATAGAATGGTGCTGGGGGAAATATGGAGAGGTGGGAGTGATTGGGTATAGAATCGTATTTGGGGAAAAATGGAGAGGAGGGAGTGAGTGGGGATAGAATGGTTTTGGGGGATAGATGGAAAGGAGGGTGTGATTGGGGGTAGCATGGTTTTGGGGAGAGATGGGGAGGATGGAGTGATTGTGGATAGAATGGTGTTGGGGAGATATAGAGAATGCGAGATTTGGGATAGAATGGTTTTTGGGAGAGATACAGAGAGAGATTGGTGGATAGAATGCTGTTGGAGTGGAGAGTTAGTGGAGGGAGTGATTGGGGATAGAATGGTGTTCGAGTGGACAGATGGAGAGGGGGGAGTGATTGCAGGATAGAATGGTGTTGGGGAAAAATGGAGAGCAGGGATTGATTGGGTATAGAATGGTGTTAAGTAATGATGTTGTGGAGGGAGTGATTGTGGAAAGAATGGGGTTGGGGAGAGATGTAGAAGAAGAGATTGGGGATAGCGTAGTTTTGCAGTGGAGAGATGGAGAGGAGGGAGTGATTGGGGATAGAATAGTAGGGAGAGATGTAGAGGAGGAAGGGATGAGATTGGGGGATAGAATTGTGCTGGGTTAAGATGGGGAGGAGGGAGTGATTGGGGTGGAATGTTGTTGAGGAGAGATGGAGAGGAGGAAGCGATTGGCGATAGAATCGTGTTGGAGTGAAGAGATGGAGAGGAGGGAGTGACTGGGGGATAGAATGATGTTGCACTGGAGTGATGCGGGGACTGAGGGAAGGGGAGTGATTGGGGGATAGAATGGTGTTGGAGACCGATGGAGAGTTGGGAGTGATTGGGGATAGAATGGTGCTGGGGGAAATATGGAGAGGTGGGAGTGATTGGGTATAGAATCGTGTTTGGGGAAAAATGGAGAGGAGGGAGTGATTGGGGATAGAATGGCGTTGGCGGATAGATGCAGAGGAGAGTGTGTTTGGGGGTAGCATGGTTTTGGGGAGAGATGGGGAGGATGGAGTGATTGGGGATCGAATGGTGTTGGGGAGAGATGCAGAGAGAGATTGGTGGACAGAATGCTGTTGGAGTGGAGAGTTAGTGGAGTGAGTGATTGGGGGTAGAATGGTGTTGGGGAGAGATAGAGAGAGATTGGTTATAGAATGTTGTTGGGGAGAGAAGGAGAGGAGGATGGGGAGTGATAGGGGATAGAATTGTGTTGGGGAGAGATGGAGAGAGAGTGAATGGGGATAGAATGGTGTTGGGGAGAGATGGAGAGGAGGAAGCGGAGAGATAGGGGTTAGAATGATGTTGGGGAGAGATGGAGAGGAGGAAGCGGAGAGATAGGGTTTAGAATGATGTTGCGGAGTGATGGAGAGGCGGGAGATATTTGCGGATAGAATGGTGATGTGGGAGATGGAGAGGAGGAAGGGGAAAGATTGGGGGATTGAATGGTGTTGGGGAGAGATTGAGAATGAGAGTTTGGGGATAGAGTGGATTTGGAGGTGAGATGGAGAGGAGGGAATGATTGGGGATAGAATGGTGTTGGAGAGAGATGGAAAGGAGGAAGCGGAGAGATAGGGGATAGAATGATGTTGCGGAGTGATGGAGAGGCGGGAGATATTTGCGGATAGAATGGTGATGGGGAGATGGAGAGGAGGAAGGGGAGAGATTGGTGTTAGAATTGTGTTAGGGAGATATGGAGAGAGAGTGAATGGGGATAGAATGGTGTTGGGGAGAGATGGAATGGAGGAAGCGGAGAGATAGGGGATAGAATGATGTTGCGGAGTGATGGAGAGGCGGGAGATATTTGCGGATAGAATGGTGATGGGGAGATGGAGAGGAGGAAGGGGAAAGATTGGGGTATAGAATGGTGTTGGGGAGAGATTGAGAATGAGAGTTTGTGGATAGAGTGGATTTGGAGGAGAGATGGAGAGGAGGAAGGGGAATGATTGGGGTAGAATGGTGTTGGAGAGAGATGGAGAGGAGGAAGGGGAATGATTGGGGTAGAATGGTGTTGTGTGGAGATGGAGAGGAGGACTGGGAGGGACTGGGGATAGAATTTTGTTGGAGTAGAGAGATGAAGAGAAGGGTGTGATTGGTAATATAATTGTGTTGGGGAGAGATGGAGAGGAGGGTGAGATTGGGGGACAGAATGGTGTTGGGGTGAGGTGTATTGGAGGAAAGTGAGAGATTAGGGATAGAATGGTGTTGGGGAGAGTTGGAGATGTGGGAGTGATTTGGGGATAGAATGGTTTTGGGGAGAGATGGGGAGTAGGGAGTGATTGGAGATAGCATGGTGTTGGGGAGATATTGTGAATGAAACCTTGGGGATAGAATTGTGGATGAGAGATGGAGAGGAGGGAGTGATTGTGGATAGAATGGTGTGAGGGCAGCTTGTTGTTCTCGGTGTCGGATGTGGGAGGTCCTGGAGTCTCCGAGCCTCCCGGACGTCCACATCTGCGCCAGGTGCGCCGAACTGCAGCTCCTGAGGGACCGAGTTAGGGAACTGGAGCTGCAGCTCGATGACCTTCGCCTGGTCAGGGAGAGTGAGGAGGTGATAGAGAGGAGTTACAGGCAGGTGGTCACTCCGGGACCACGGGAGGCAGATAGGTGGGTTACAGTCAGGAAGAGGAAGAGGCAGGTACTAGAGAGTACCCCAGTGGCTGAAACCCTTGACAATAAATACTCATGTTTGAGTACTGTTGGGGGGGACAGCCTACCTGGTGGGAGTGACAGTGGCCGGGCCTCCGGCACAGAGGACGGCCCTGTAGCTCAGAAGGGTAGGGTTAGAAGAAAGAGGTCCATAGTAATAGTGGACTCAATAGTCTGGGGCTCAGACAGGCGTTTCTGTGGAGGTGACCGGGAGTCCCGGATGGTAATTTGCCTCCCTGGTGCCAGGGTTCGGGACGTTTCTGATCGTGTCCAAGATATCCTGAAGTGGGAGGGTGAAGAGCCAGAGGTCGTGGTACATGTAGGTACCAATGACATAGGTAGGAAAGGGGAAGAGGTCCTGAAACGAGAGCATAGGGAGTTAGGAAGACAGTTAAGAAGAAGGACCGCAAAGGTAGTAATCTCGGGATTACTGCGTGTCCCACGCGACAGTGAGAGTAGGAATAGAATTAGGTGGAGGATGAATGCGTGGCTGTGGGATTGGAGCAGGGGGCAGGGATTCAAGTTTCTGGATCATTAGTACCTCTTCTGGGGCAGGAGTGACCTGTTCAAGAAGGACGGGTTACACTTGAATCGTGGGGGGACCAATATCCTAGCGGGGAGGTTTGCTAGGGCTACAGGGCGGACTTTAAACTAGTAAGATGGGGGGGGCGGGAGACTATTTGAGGAGTCTATGGGAGAGGAGGTTAGTTCACCAGTGGAGCAAGTAAATAGACAGTGTGTGAGGGAGGAAAGGCAGGTGATGGAGAAGGGATGCGCTCAGCCCGAAGATGTAGGGGAGAAGAAAGAAGAGGATAAAAAATTCGAATGCATTGTTAGGGATGGAAAGAGAGGAGGAGATGGAGAGTATCTTTAATGTATCTATTTTAATGCTAGGAGCATTGTAAGAAAGGTGGATGAGCTTAAAGCGTGGATTGATACCTGGAATTATGATGTTGTAGCTATTAGTGAAACATGGTTGCAGGAAGGGTGTGATTGGCAACTAAATATTCCTGGATTTAGTTGCTTCAGGTGTGATAGAGTAGGGGGGGCCAGAGGAGGAGGTGTTGCATTGCTTGTCCGAGAAAATCTTATGGCGGTGCTTTGGAAGGATAGATTAGAGAGCTCCTCTAGGGAGGCCATTTGGGTGGAATTGAAGAATGGGAAAGGTGCAGTAACACTGATAGGAGTGTATTATAGGCCACCTAATGGGGCGCGTGAGTTGGAAGAGCAAATGTGTAAGGAGATAGCAGATATTTGTAGTAAACACAAGGTGGTGATTGTGGGAGATTTTAATTTTCCACACATAGACTGGGAAGCTCATTCTGTAAAAGGGCTGGATGGTTTAGAGTTTGTGAAATGTGTGCAGGGTAGTTTTTTGCAACAATACATAGAAGTACCGACTAGAGATGGGGCAGTGTTGGATCTCCTGTAAGGGAATGCGATAGGTCAGCTGACAGATGTATGTGTTGGGGAGCACTTCGGGTCCAGTGATCACAATAGCATTAGCTTCAATATAATTATGGAGAAGGACAGGACTGGACCTAGAGTTGAGATTTTTGATTGGAGAAAGGCTAACTTTGAGGGGATGCGAAGGGATTTAGAGAGAGTGGATTGGGTCAAGTTGTTTTATGGGAAGGATGTAATAGAGAAATGGAGGTCATTTAAGGGTGAAATTATGAGGGTACAGAATCTTTATGTTCCTGTTAGGGTGAAAAGAAAGGTTAAAGGTTTGAGAGCACCATGGTTTTCAAGGGATATTAGAAATTTGGTTCAGAAAAAGAGGGATGTCTACAATAGATATAGGCAGCATGGAGTAAAGGAATTGCTCAAGGAATATAAAGAATGTTAAAGGAATCTTAAGAAAGAGATTAGAAAAGCTAAAAGAAGATACGAGGTTGGTTTGGCAAATAAGGTGAAAGTAAATCCGAAAGGTTTCTACAGTTATATTAAAAGCAAGAGGATAGTGAGGGATAAAATTGGCCCCTTAGAGAATCAGAGTGGTCAGCTATGTGTGGAACCGAAGGAGATGGGAGAGATTTTGAATGATTTCTTCTCTTCGGTATTTACTAAGGAGAAGGATATTGAATTGTGTAAGGTGTGGGAAACAAGTAAGGAAGTTATGGAACCTATGACAATTAAAGAGGTGGAGGTACTGGCGCTTTTAAGAAATTTAAAAGTGGATAAATCTCCGGGTCCTGACAGGATGTTCCCCAGGACCTTGAGGGAAGTTTGTGTAGAAATAGCAGGAGCTGTGACGGAGATCTTTAATATGTCATTAGAAACGGGGATTGTGCCGGAGGATTGGCGTATTGCTCATGTGGTTCCATTGTTTAAAAAGGGTTCTAGAAGGAAGCCTAGCAATTATAGACCTGTCAGTTTGACATCAGTTGCGAGTAAATTAATGGAAAGTATTCTTAGAGATAGTATTTATAATTATCTGGATAGACAGGATCTGATTAGAAGTAGCCAGCATGGATTTGTGCGTGGAAGGTCATGTTTGACAAACCTTATTGAATTTTTTGAAGAAGTTACGAGGAATGTTGACGAGGGTAAGGCAGTGGATGTAGTCTATATGGACTTCAGCAAAGCCTTTGACAAAGTTCCACATGGAAGGTTAGTTAAGAAGGTTCAGTCGTTAGGTATTAATGCTGGAGTAATAAAATGGATTCAACAGTGGCTAGATGGGAGATGCCAGAGAGTAGTGGTGAATAATTGTTTATCTGGATGGAGGCCGGTGACTAGCGGGGTGCCTCAGGGATCTGTTTTGGGCCCAATGTTGTTTGTAATATACATAAATGATCTGGATGATGGGGTGGTAAATTGGATTAGTAAGTATGCCGATGATACTAAGGTAGGAGGTGTTGTGGATAATGAGGTGGATTTTCAAAGCTTGCAGGGAGATTTATGCCGGTTAGAAGAATGGGCTGAACGTTGGCAGATGGAGTTTAATGCTGAGAAGTGTGAGGTTCTACATTTTGGCAGGAATAATCCAAATAGAACATACAGAGTAAATGGTAGGACATTGAGGAATGCAGAGGAACAGAGAGATCTAGGAATAACTGTGCATAGTTCCCTGAAAGTGGAGTCTCATGTAGATAGGGTGGTGAAGAGGGCTTTTGGAACGCTGGCCTTTATAAATCAAAGCATTGAGTACAGAAGTTGGGATGTAATGCTAAAGTTGTACAAGGCATTGGTAAGGCCAAATTTGGAATATTGTGTGCAGTTCTGATAACCGAATTATAGGAAAGATGTCAATAAATTAGAGAGAGTGCAGAGACGATTTACTAGGATGTTACCTGGGTTTCAGCAATTAAGTTACAGAGAAAGGTTGAACAAGTTAGGTCTCTATTCATTGGAGCGTAGAAGGTTGAGGGGGGATTTGATCGAGGTATTTAAAATTTTGAGAGGGATAGATAGAGTTGACGTGAACAGGCTGTTTCCATTGAGAGTAGGGGAGATTCAAACTAGAGGACATGATTTGAGAGTTAGGGGGCAGAAGTTAAAGGGAAACACGAGGGGGTATTTCTTTACTCAAAGAGTGATAGCTGTGTGGAATGAGCTTCCTGTAGAAGTAGTAGAGGCCAGTTCAGTTGTGTCATTTAAGGTAAAATTGGATAAGTATATGGACAGGAAAGGAGTGGAGCGTTATGGGCTGAGTGCGGGTAGGTGGGAATAGGTGAGATTAAGGGTTCGGCACGGACGAGGAGGGCCAAAATGGCCTGTTTCCGTGCTGTGATTGTTATATGGTTATATGTTTATATGAGACATGGTGTGGAGGAAGGGGAAAGATTGGGGATAGAATGGTGATTGGGAGAGATGGAGAGGAGGAAGGGGAGAGATTGGGGTTAGAATGGATAAGCGGAGAGATGGAGTGAGATTTGGGGATTGAATGGTGTTGGGGTGAGATGGAGAGGAGGAAGGGGAGAAATTGGGGGACAGAATGGTTTTGGAGAGGAGAGATGGAGAGGTGGGAGTGATTGGGGATAGAATGGCGCTGGGGAGAGATGTAGAGAGAGGTTGGGAATAGAATGGTTTTGCAGTGGGGAGATGGAGAGGAGAGAGTGATTTGGGATAGAATGGTGTTGCCGGGGACAGAGGGAGAGGAGGCAGTGATTGGGGAGAGAATAGTAGGGAGAGATGCAGAGGAGGAAGGGATGAGATTGGGGGATAGAATGGTGTTGGGTTAAGATGGAGAGGAGGAATGGAGAGATTGGGGGATAGAATGGTGTTGGAGAGGAGAGATTGAGAGGTGGGAGTGATTGGGCATAGAATAGTGTTGTGGAGTGTTGGAGAGGAGGACGGGGAGACATTGGGGATAGAATGGTGTTGGGGAGAGATTGAGAGAGAATTTGGGGATAGAATGGTGCTGGAGGAGAGATCCAGAGAGTAGTGGGAGATTGGGGATAGAATGGTGTTGGGTAAAGATGAAGAGGAGGGAGCGATTGGGGATAGAACGGGACTGGAGAGAGATGTAGAGAGAGAGAATGGGAATAGAATGGTTTACAAGTGGGGAGATGGAGAGGAGAGAGTGATTGGGGATAGAATGGTGTTGGAGTGGAGAGATGGAGAGGAGGGAGTGATTGGTGATAGATTTGTGTTGGAGGGGAGAGAGTGAGAGGAGGGAGTGATTGAGGAGAGAATAGTTGGGAGAGATGGAGAGGAGGAAGGAGTGTGATTGGGGATAGCATAGTTTTGTGTAGGTATGTGAGCAGGGTGTGATTGCGTATAGAATGGTGTTGGGGAGAGATGGAGAGGAATGAGTGATTGGGGATAGAATGGTGTTGGGTTAAGATGGAGAGGAGGGAGTGATTTGGGATGGAATGTTGTTGAGGAGAGATGGAGTGGAGGAAGCGATTGGCAATCGAATCGTGTTGGACTGAAGAGATGGAGAGGAGGGAGTGATTGGGGGATAGAATGATGTTGCACTGGAGAGATGCGGGGTGTGCGGGAAGGGTAGTGATTGGTGGATAGAATGGTGTAGGGGGAAATATGGAGAGGAGGGAGTGATTGGGGATAGAATGGTGTTGGGGAGAGATGCAGAGAGAGATTGGTCGATAGAATGCTGCTGGAGTGGAGAGTTAGTGGAGTGAGTGATTGGGGATAGAATGGTGTTGGGGAGAGATGCAGAGAGAGAGATTGCTTATGGAATGGTGTTGGGGTGAGATGGAGAGGAGGAAGCGGAGAGATTGGGGATAGAATGATGTTGCGGAGTGATGGAGAGGGGAGATATTTGCGGATAGAATGGTGTTGGGGAGAGATTGAGAATGAGAGTTTTGGGATAGAGTGGTTTTGGAGGAGAGATGGAGAGGAGGGAGTGTTCGGGGATAGAATGGTGTTGCGGAGAGATGGAGAGGAGGAAGGGGAATGATAGGGGATAGAATGGTGTTGTGTGGAGATGGAAACGGGGACGGGAAGGGACTGGGGATAGAATTTTGTTGGAGTAGAGAGATGAAGAGAAGGGAGTGATTGGTAATATAATTGTGTTGCGGAGAGATGGAGAGGAGGGTGAGATTGGGGGACAGAATCGTGTTGGGGTGAGATGTAGAGCAAGAAGGGGAGAGATTGGGGGATAAAATGCTGGGAGTGGAGAGATGAAGAGGAGGGTGTGATTGGGGATAGAATGGTGCTTGGGAGAGATGGAGAGGAGGGAGTGATTGGGGATGGAATGGTGTTGGAGGAAAGATGGAGAGGAGGGAGTGATTGGGGATAGAATTGTTTTGGGGAAAGAAGGAGAGGAGGGAGTGTTTGGGGATAGAATGGTGTTGTGGAGAGATGGAGTGGAGGAAGGGGAAAGATTGGTCGTTAGAATGCTGTTGGACTGGAGAGATGAAGACGAGGGAGTGATTGGGGATAGAATGGTGTTGGGGAGAGATAGAGAAGTGGAAGGGGAAAGATGGGGGATAGTGTTGTGTTGAGTATAGATGGAGGGGAGGGAGTGATTGGGGATAGCATGGTGTTGCGGAGAGATGGAGAGGAGGAGTGATTGGGGAAAGAATGGTTTTGGGGTGAGATGGAGTGGAAGAAGGGGTGAGATTGGGGGACAGAATCGTGTTGGGGTGAGATGTAGAGTAAGAAGGGGAGAGATTGGGGGATAAAATGCTGGGAGTGGAGAGATGAAGAGGAGGGTGTGATTGGGGATAGAATGGTGTTGGGGAGGGTTGGAGAGGGTGGAGTGATTGGGGATAGCATGGTGTTGGGGAGAGATGTAGAGGAGGGAGTCATTGGGGATAGAATAGTGGGGATGAGTGGAGGAATAGGGAGTGAGTGAGTTTGAGGGATGGGGAGAGAGTGGGGATGAGGGATGTGGGAGGGAGTTGGGTTGAGGGGAGCGGTGGGGAGTGAGTGGGGCTGACGGACGGGGAGGTAGTGAGGATGTTGGTCGGGGAGGGAGTGGGGATGAGGGACGGGGTGAGAGTGCGAATCAGGGATGGGGAGGGACTGGGAATGAAGGATCGGGAGAGAGTGGGGATGTGAGATGGGGAGGGAGTGGGGATGAAGGATCGGGAGAGAGTGGGGATGAGGGATGGGGTGGGAGTGGAGATGAGAGACGGGGTGGGAGTGAGGATGAGCAATGGGGAGAAAGTGGGGATGATGGGGGAGTGAGCTTGAGGGATGGGGAGGGGAGTGAGTGAGTTTGAGGGATAGGGAGGGAGTGTGGATGAGGGATGGGGTGGGAGTGGGGATGAGGGTAGGGCGGGATTGTGGATGAGGGATGATTTGGGAGTGGGGATGAGAGATGGGGTGGAAGTGGGGATGAGTGGAGGAATAGGGAGTGAGTGAGTTTGAGGGATGGGGAGAGAGTGGGGATGAGGGATGGGGAGGGAGTGTGGATGAGGGATGGGGTGGGAGTGGCGATGAGAGATGGGGTGGGAGGGGATGAGTGGAGGACTGGGAAGTGAGTGAGCTTGAGGGACGGGGATGGAGTGCTGATGAGGGACGGGGAGGGAGTGAGTTTGAGGGATGGGGAGGGAGTGAGTTTGAGGGATGGGGAGAGAGTGGGGATGAAGCATCGGGTGGGAGTGGGGATGAGCAATGGGGAGAAAGTGGGGATGATGGGGGAGTGAGCTTGAGGGATGGGGAGGGGAGTGAGTGAGTTTGACGGATGGGGAGGGAGTGTGGATGAGGGATGGGGTGGGAGTGGGAATGAGGGATGGAGTGGGTGTGGGGATGAGGTATGGGGTGGGAGTGGGGATGAGAAATGGGGTGGGAGTGGGGATGAGTGGAGAAATGGTGAGTGAATGAGGTTGAGGGATGCGTAGAGAGTGGGGGTGACGGACGTGGGAGTGGGGGATGAGGGGTGGGATGGGGAGGGTGTGGGTTTGGGAGAAAAAGAGTGTATGTGTGTGTGTGTGAGAGAGAGAGAGAGAGAGAGAGAGAGAGAGAGAGATAGATGAGGGAGAGAGAGAAAGAGAGAAAGAGAGAGAACGGGATGGACAGAGGGAGGGAGAGAGAGAGCGAATGAAGGAGTGAGGGAGTGCGAGGGAGAGAGAGATGGGGAGAGGAAGAGAGGGCGTGAGAGAGAGCAAGCAGATGAAAGAGTGAGAGAGACAGATGGTGAGAGAGTGGGAGAGGGAGAGGAAGAGAGAGAGAGAGAGAGAGAGAGAGAGAGAGAGAGAGAGGGAGTAAGAGATGGGGAGCAGAAGAGAGTGAGAGAGGGAGTAAGCAGATGAAAGAGTGAGAGAGACAGAGGGTGAGAGAGGGAGAGGAAGAGTGAGAGAGGGAGAAGAGAGAGAGTAAGAGGGAGAGAAGGGGTGGGAGAGGAAAGAGAGAGGGAATGAGAGAGACAGCAAGCGGATGAAAGGGTGAGAAACAGAGGGTGAGAGAGAGGGTGAGAGAGGAAAAGCGAGAGAGTGAGAGGAAGAGAAAGAGAGAGAGAAGGGGTGGGAGAGGAAGAGAGGGTGAGAGAGAGCAAGCGGATTAAAGAGTGAGAGAGACAGAGTGAGAGAGAGGGAGAGGGAGAGGAAGAGAGAGACGGGAGAGGGGAAGAGGGAGGAAGAGAGAGGGGGAGAGGGGAAGAGGGAGAGGAAGAGAGGGAGTAAGAGAGGGAGGAAGAGCGAGAGAGGGAGAGGAAGAGAGTGTAAGAGAAAGGGGTGGGAGAGGAAGAGAGAGAGGGAGTGAGAGAGAGTAAGCGGATGAAAGAGTGAGAGAGAAGGAGAGAGAGGGATAGGGGAAGAGGGAGAGAGGAAGAGAGAGAGGGATAGGGGAAGAGGGAGAGAGGAAGAGAGAGCGTGAGGAAGAGGAAGAGAGAGAGGGAGGAAGAGTTCAGTTCAGTTCATGTGTGCTGAGGTAGTTGCAATTGTTGTATTGTAATTAGTTGGAGAGAGAGAGAGAGAGAGAGAGAGCAGATGCAGCAGGCAAACTTTCTGATTTCTGATTCTGTTGCTTTCTGATTCTGTCGTACCGTTGTGGTTATTCGGTTCTGACCCCTCGGTCCTCGGCCAGACCGTTCCTCTGTGGTGGACTCGTCACTCTGGCATGAGTGGTCACACACACGTCCCCACCGGTCCTGCCGTCACTCTGTGAGTTTTGTTGACCGATCTCCTGATTCGGTCCTCGAAGCCCCCACCTTCCTGTGGGTGTCGGTCAGTGTCCACTGGTGTGTCTGAGGGGTTCCTCCCCGACACCTGTCTTTTATCCCCTCTGACGGGGTGTCAGCCATCCATCAACTCAAACCGACCATGTCCATCAAATCAGGCCACTCCTGCTGTCTCCTGAGGAATGTTAACGAGCAAAGTAACGTCCTTGCAGCGAAAGGTAAACAATCCAGGAAGTGCCATAATACATACATCAAATGTCTCTCTCTCAGTAGCAGCATAGTTCACAGTTCTCAAGGGGTGGGGTAATGGAAACGCTTCACCCAATTTCCATCTTGTCTGTTCAGCCCTCATAATACCTCCATCCATCAAGGAGTTTTCACCAGGTTGAAAATCAACTAGTAAAGCACACTACAGAGTCTAATCTAATACAGAAGTGGTCATTAACTACCAGGATAATACAGATATACTTTCAAACTAACACCGGGATAAACAATCAGCAGTTACATTGTCACTCCCCTTTACATGTTATATGTTAATATCGAATTCTTCTAATAGCAGACTCTAACCTAATAACCGCCTATTTTTATTCTTCGTGTTAGCCAAAAATACCAAGGGGTTGTGATGTGTTTCTTATAAAGTGTGAACAAATACATGTGTGATCATAATGTGTGTGTGTGTAAGTGTGTCTGTGTGTATGTGTGTCTGTCAGTGTATGTGATTCTGTGTGTGTATGTATGTGTGTCTGTGTATGTGTGTGTCTGTGTGTGTCTGTGTGTATGTATGTGTGTGTATGTGTGTCTGTGTGTGTCTGTGTATGTGTGTGTCTGTGTTTGTATGTGTGTGTGTGTCTGTGTATGTGTGTGTATATGTGTGTGAGTGTGTGTTTATGTGTGTGTGTGTGTGTCTGAGTGTGTGTATGTGTGTGTGTCTGCGTGTAAGTGTCTGTATGTGTATGTGTGAATGTGCGTGTCTGTGCATATGTGTGTATGTGTGTGTGTGTAGGTGTGTGTGTATTTGTGTCTCTGTGTGTGTCTGAGTGTGTGTATGTGTGTGTGTCTGTGTGTAAGTGTGTGTGTATGTGTATGGGTGTCTGTGTGTGTCTGTGCATGTGTGTGTATGTGTGTGTATGAGTGTGTATGTGTGTCTGTGTGTGTATCTGTGTGTGTCTGTGTATGTGTGTGTCTGTGTGTATGTGTGCCTGTGTGTGCCTGTGTGTGTATGTATGTGTGTCTGTGTGTTTTTGTGTGTGCATGTATGTGTGTCTGGGTGTGTATGCGTGTCTGTGTATGTGTGTGTATATGTGTGTGAGTGTGTGTTTATGTGTGTGGGTGTGTGTGTGTCTGTGTGTGAAGTTGTGTGTGTATGTGTGTGTCTGTGTGTGTCTTAGTGTGTGTATGTGTGTGTGTCTGTGTGTAAGTGTGTCTGTATGTGTATGTGTGAATGTGTGTGTCTGTGCATGTGTGTGTATGTGTGTGTGTCTGTTGCGTGTGTAGGTATGTGTGTCTGTGTGTACGTGAGTCTGTGTGTATGTGTGTCTGTGTGTGTTTGTTTGTTTGTATGTGTGTGTGTCTGTGTGCATGTGTGTCTTTGTCTGTGTGTATGTGTGTCTGTGTGTGAGTATGTATGTATGCCTGTGTGTTTGTGTATGTGTTTCTGTGTGTCTGTGTGCGCGCTTGTGTGTGTGTATGTTTATGTGTGTATGTGTATGTGTGTATGTGTGTGTCTGTGTCTGTGTGTGTATGTGTGTGCGTTTTTGTGTGCATGTGTGTCTGTGTGTGTATGTATGTGTGTGTCTGTGTGTGTATTTGTGTCTGTGTGTGTATGTATGTGTGTCTGTGTGTATGTGTGTCTCTGTGTGTGTGTATGTGTGTATGTGTGTCTGTCAGTGTCTGTGTGTGTATGTATGTATGTGTGTATGTATGTGTGTCTGTGTGTGTATGTATGTGAGTCTATGTGTGTGTCTGTGTGTTTGTGTGCCTGTGTGTGTATGTGTGCCTGTGTGAATGTATGTATGTATGTGTGTCTGTGTGCATGTCTGTTGTGTGTGTCTGTGTATGTATGTGTGTATGTGTGTGTGTGTGTCTCTGTGTGTCTGTGTATGTGTGTGTATGTGTGTATGTCTGTGTTCATGTGTGTCTGTGTGTGTCTGAGTGTGTGTATGTGTGTATGTCTGTGTGTAAGTGTGTCTGTATGTGTATCTGTGAATGTGTGTGTCTGTGCATGTGTGTGTATGTGTGTGTGTCTGTGAGTGTGTAGGTATGTGTGTCTGTGTGTACGTGAGACTGTGTGTGTGTGTCTGTGTGTATCTGTGTGTGTATGTGTGTTTGTCTGTGTGTATGTGTGTCTGTGTGTGTGTCTGTTTGTGTGTATGTGTGTGTGTCTGTGTGCATATGTGTCTGTGTCTATGTGTGTGTGTCTGTGTCTGTATTTGTGTGTATGTGTGTCTGTGTTTATCTGTGTATGTGTTTGTCTGTGTGTGTATGTATGTGTGTCTGTGTTTGCCTGAGTGTGTATGTATGTGTGTCTGTGTGTGTGTGTGCATGTATGTGTTTCTGGGTGTGTATGTGTGTGTGTGTGTGTGTGTGTAGGTGTGTGTGTATTTGTGTCTCTGTGTGTGTATGTGTGTGTGTCTGTGCATGTGTGTGTATGTGTGTGTATCAGTGTGTATGTGTGTCTGTGTGTGTGTCTGTGTATGTGTGTGTCTGTGTGTATGTGTGTCTGTGTGTATATGTATGTGTGTCTGGGTGTGTATGCGTGTCTGTGTGTGTCTGTGTATGTGTGTGTATGTGTGTGTGTGTGTCTCTGTGTGCAGGTGTGTGTGTATGTGTGTGTCTGTGTGTGTCTGAGTGTGTGTATGTGTGTGTGTCTGTGTGTAAGTGTGTCGGTATGTGTCTGTCTGTCTGTGTGTATCAGTGTGTGTATGTGTGCTTGTCCGTGTGTATGTGTGTCTGTTTGTGTATATGTGTGTGTTTCTGTGTGCATGTGTGTCTGTGTGTATGTGTCTGTGTGTGAGTATGTATGTGTGTCTGTGTGTTTGTGTATGTGTTTATGTGTGTCTGTGTGAGAGCTTGTGTGTGTGTTTGTGTGTCTGTGTGGGTGTCTGTGTGTGTATCTGAGTGTATGTGTAGTGTCTGTGTGTGTATGTTTCTGTGTGTATATGTGTGTATGTGTGTATGTGTGTGTCTGTGTCTATGTGTGTATGTGTGTGTGTTTTTGTGTGCATGTGTGTCTGTGTGTGTATGTGTGTGTCTGTGTGTGTGTGTGTCTGTCAGTGTCTGTGTGTGTGTGTTTATTTATGTATGTGTGTATGTATGTGTGTCTGTGTGTGTCTGTGTGTATGTGTGTCTGTGTGTGTATGTATGTGAGTCTGTGTATGTGTGTGTCTGTGTGTATGTGTGTCTGTGTGTGTGTAAGTGTGCCTGTGTGTATGAGTTTATGTATGTGTGTCTGTGTGCATGTGTGTTGTGTGTGTCTGTGTGTATGTATGTGTGTATGTGTGTCTCTGAGTGTCTGTGTGTTGGTGTGTATGTGTGTATGTCTGTGTTTATGTGTGTCTGTGTGTGTTTATGTGTGAGTGTCTGTGTGTATGTATGTGTGTGTATGTGTGTCTGTGTGTATGTGTGTGTATGTGTGTATGTCTGTGTTCATGTGTGTATGTGTGTATGTCTGTGTGTAAGTGTGTCTGTATGTGTATCTGTGAATGTGT
>NW_026781734.1:0-2500 GCF_030144855.1 Hypanus sabinus | reverse complement strand
GTGTGTGTGTGCATGTATGTGTGTCTGGGTGTGTAGTCTGGGTGTGTATGTGTGTCTGTATATGTGTGTGTATATGTGTGTGAGTGTGTGTGTGAGTGTGTGTGTCTGAGTGTGTAGGTGTGTGTGTATGAGTGGCTGTGTGTATGTATGTATGTGTGTGTGTGTGTAGATGTGGGTGTATGTGTGCCTGTGTGTGTGTGTGACTGTGTGTGTGTATGTGTGTGTATGTGTGTCTCTGTATGTGTGTGTGTCTGTGTGTATGTCTGTCGGTGTGTGTCTGTGTGTGTCTGTGTGTGTGACTGTGTGTCTGTGTTTGTGTATGTGTGTCTGTGTGTGTGACTGTGTGTCTGTTTTGTGTGTGTGTGTTTTGTGCGTGTGTGTCTGTATGTGTATGTGTGTCTGTGTGTGTCTGTGCATGTGTGTGCATGTGTGTGTATCTGTGTGTGTCTGTGTATGTGTGTGTCTGTATGTATGTGTGTATCTCTGTGTGTGTATGAGTCTGTGTGTGTGTCTGTGTGTGTGTCTGTGTCTGTGTGTGTGTATGTGTGTGTATGTGTGTATGTCTGTCGGTGTGTGTCTGTCTGTGTCTGTGTGTGTGACTGTGTGTCTGTGTTTGTGTATGTGTGTCTGTGTGTGTGACTGTGTGTCTGTGTTTGTGTGTGTGTGTTTGTGCGTGTGTGTCTGTATGTGTATGTGTGTCTGTGTGTGTCTGTGCATGTGTGTGCATGTGTGTGTATCTGTGTGTGTCTGTGTATGTGTGTGTCTGTATGTATGTGTGTATCTCTGTGTGGTGTATGAGTCTGTGTGTGTGTGTGTGTGTGTGTCTGTGTCTGTGTGTGTGTATGTGTGTGTATGTGTGTCTGTGTATGTGTGTGTGTGTCTGTGTGTATGTCTGTCGGTGTGTGTCTGTGTGTGTCTGTGTGTGTGACTGTGTGTCTGTGTTTGTGTATGTGTGCCTGTGTGTATGTATGTGTGTGTATGTGTGTGTGTATGTGTGTCTCTGTGTGTCTGTGTCTGTGTGTATGTCTGTCGGTGTGTGTCTGTGTGTGTCTGTGTGTACGGCGTCTGTGTGTGTGTATGTGTGCCTGTGTGTATGTATGTGTGTGTATGTGTGTGTGTATGTGTGTCTCTGTGTTGTCTGTGTATGTGTGTATGTCTGTGTTTATGTGTGTCTCTGTTTTTATGTGTGTGTGTATGTGTGTGTGTGTGTGTGTGTGTGTGTGTGTGTGTGTGTGTGTGTGTGTGTGTGTGTGTGTGTGTGTGTGCAGGTGTGTGTATGTGTGTGTCTCTGTGTGTCCGAGTGTGTGTATGTGTGTGTGTCTGCGTGTAAGTGTCTGTATGTGTATGTGTGAATGTGCGTGTCTGTGCATATGTGTGTATGTGTGTGTGTGTCTGTTCGTGTGTAGGTATGTGTGTCTGTGTGTACGTGAGTCTGTGTGTGTGTGTGTGTCTGTGTGTATCTGTGTGTGTATGTGTGTTTGTCTGTGTGTATGTGTGTCTGTGTATGTGTGTATGTCTGTGTTTATGTGTGTCTCTGTTTTTATCTGTGTGTGTATGTATGTGTGTCTGTGTATGTGTGTTGTCTGTGTGTACGGGCGTCTGTGTGTGTGTATGTGTGCCTGTGTGTATGTATGTGTGTGTATGTGTGTGTGTATGTGTGTCTCTCTGTGTGTCTGTGTATGTGTGTATGTCTGTGTTTATGTGTGTCTCTGTTTTTATGTGTGTGTGTATGTGTGGTGTCTGTGTGTGTATTCGTTTGTATGTGTGTCTGTGTGTGTATGTGTATGTGTGTGTCTGTGTGTGTATGTATGTGTGTCTGTGTTTGACAGTGTGTGTATGTATGTGTGTGTGTGTGTGTGTGTGTGCGTTGTGTGTGTCTGGTGTGTGTAAGTATGGTGTGTCTGTGTTTGACTGTGTGTGTATGTATGTGTGTTCTGGGTATGTGTGTGAGGAGTGTGTGTGTGTCTGTGTGCATGTGTGTCTGTGTCTGTGTGTATGTGTTTCTGTGTGTCTGTGTGCGCGCTTCTGTGTGTATTTGTGTGTCTGTGTGTGTATCTGAGTGTATGTATCTGATGTGTGTATGTTTCTGTGTGTATGTGTGTGTGTGTATGTGTGTGTCTGTGTCTGTGTGTGTATGTGTGTGTGTTTTTGTGTGCATGTGTGTCTGTGTGTGTCTGTGTGTGTATGTATGTGTGTCTGTGTTTGCCTGAGTGTGTATGCATGTGTGTCTCTGTGAGTGTGTGTGTGCATGTATGTGTGTCTGGGTGTGTATGTGTGTCTGTATATGTGTGTGTATATGTGTGTGAGTGTGTGTGTGAGTGTGTGTGTCTGAGTGTGTAGGTGTGTGTGTATGAGTGGCTGTGTGTATGTATTGTATGTGTGTGTGTGTGTAGATGTGGGTGTATGTGTGCCTGTGTGTGTGTGTGACTGTGTGTGTGTATGTGTGTGTATGTGTGTCTCTGTATGTGTGTGTGTCTGTGTGTATGTCTGTCGGTGTGTG